>NC_031776.1:28821657-28828016 GCF_001522545.3 Parus major
TCTCCTCTCCTCTCCCAGCTGCAGAGAGGTGTCTGAAAGCCATGCTCAGCACCAAGCACTGGGTATTACCAACAAAAAAAAGCTGTGTCAGAAATAAAATGGGTGAAAATAATGGAGCTTCAGCAGCTACATGCAAGTGTAAAGAAAACACATCCCGATGCCGTGAGCGTAGAGCCCCGATAGAGCATGACCCTTGTCAGGGGCTAGTAATCATTGCTGGCAGTGTTTGCTCATGAGGATTAGGAAATGTGGGCAGCCCATTAACCTGTGCCACTCAGGATCCCCATGGCTGAGCACCACGAGCACGGGGTGACTGAACACTTAGGGCTCTCGGCTCCCTGCGCTGGGAGCAGCGCTGATGGGGACCAGGGAATTCACTCGGGGTCTCGTGGGTTTGGAATGGAAGGGATGCGATGCTGCCCCATCCAGGACTGCAGTGCAGCTCTTTCTTTCCCTTCATGGCTGTGACAAACTCATCAGGCTATGTTGCTGCTTGGCCAAGTGGCAGGGGAGTCAGTCAGTCAGTCCTTCTGCAGACACTTGGAGGTTTGGGAAGCCCAGCTCTGTGTTTGAATGAGCACTGTACATGCTGATATCACTGGAAACACAGCTGGAGTGATTACCAGCCACTGCCTGGGAATAAAGCAAGCATAATGTATTCAGAAACAGAAAAGAGGATGCATCTCTTCATGGATTTGCTGTCTCTTTGCTATTGGGTTAGAATTTAGGAATCTTTAATTCCCAATTTATAGGACAATATGCAGTTCACCTATAGGTGTACATTAGTGTGTTTCAAATATACCACTTTGTGCCTTTATATGGGGAGCAAAGCTGCAGGGAGGGAGGAGGAAACCATTTCTGTCAGACACTTAAAAACTTAAATCAGCTTGCTTGGCACTGTATGAGGATGCTGAGGAAGTAGAGGTGTGATGTCAAGGTACACTATTCAGCAGGTGTAATACCAGGGGAGTCTCTGTCACTGGGGAGTGACAACCCTGTCAGCACACCCCAGCTGGGATGCAGTTCTTCTGGTCAAACCCCTGGAATCCCAGCAGCAAGCTTGGGTCTCTGTAGCTGGAGATGAAGGCTCAGCCAGCCAAATTGCAGTATAGCCTGAGATGTGTAAAGATATGTTCTGGCTCTGTTTTTATATAAAACATTTTTTATTTTAACATGAGATACATAGTAAAATTATTCACTGGATAGCAAAGCAGTGGACATAGGAAATAAAAACATACAGAATATTCATGCTGTGTGATGCTAAGCACCTGATTTAAAGGCTTGGTGTCTGAGTCTCTCTACAAGTGACTGAGAGATATTCCCCCAGGGCACAGCAGTTGTGGGTGCTCTGAATTATTCTGCTTTGCCCTCTCACTCTGCAGAGACACTGGTTGCTTGTGATCCCTGGCAGGAGGAAGGTCTCTTCCTTAGTGTCCAGGTGGATGTCCTGGTTTCACAGTTTCTGAACTATTTTTAGTTGTGTGCACTCGTGCTGAAGCCCAGCCCTGCAGGCTCCTGCTGTGCTGGCTGGCTTGGTGGGAGCGTGATGGGGTGTCTGACATGGGCTCAGGGGGGCTCCACGCTGCCCTGTGGGGACATCAGCTCAGGAGCAAAGCCAGCTCCTGGCTGACACTGCCACAGAGGTGAAACCAGAGCTTTATCCACTGGTGTGTGCAGCATGCCTGGGCCAATTAACTTGGAAAAGGATTACTGGTGTGCCACTGGGATGCATCTGTGACAAGTTCAACCTCCGATGGCCACTGCGTAAGGCAGTGCTGATGCTGATATGCAAAGCATCCCAAATTGTCAATGAATTAATAAAACTGAGAGCAGGAACTCCCTGAGGGTGATTAAAACATTTAAGTCAGCATTGATTTAAGGCTGATAACTCTTACAGGCACTAGGAAGGAGAGGAGGGTTTGGGGCCAGGATCCCTGTGGTGAGGACATGGGGTGGGAATGGCCGTGGTGCAGGAGGCACAGCTTCCCAGGGAGGTTTATCAGGAGACCCTGGAGGATATTGCTAAAACAAAGTGCAAGGCAGAGATGAAGGAAAGGCAATGACAAATTTGAAATGCTTTGTTTCTGTTTTTATATCTGTGTTGAGGGTGGGTTGTGCAGCGCAGCTCTCGCTGCAGAGCTATCGCTCAGAGGAGCCTGGAGCGGCTCTGTGTACGGGCTGTGACGTGTGCCCGGTGCTGCTGCCAGCCTGCAGACACGTCACGCTCTCCTGAGCACCCATACTGGGGTTTTGCTTGCTTAAAACAGTGTTTGAGTCCAGGAGAGGTTCTCCAGTGCTGGCTCCACAGCAGGATTCTGTCTTTCTGTGGCATCTTGCTGGTGGATTGTGTTTACCTGTGCCCAGCTCCCCTCACTGACAGCCAGGGTGCCAGGAGGCAGAAATACAGGGGGATTTGGGCCATAAAACTTTTGGACCTTTCCTCCTGAGGCTCCTCTTGTCAGTTTTGTCCCAGCTCTGTCTTGTGTCTGCCTGACTGTGGGGCTGAGCATGACCTCATGGAACTACAGTGGCCAGTGAAGTGTCACGGTCCCTGCCTTAACTGAGGCAGGTCTCTGCCTTGGCTTTGTGTCCTGACAAGCACTGCCTATGTCTCAAACATTGTGTGATAGATAACAAGGATGGTTTTGAACACAGCCAAGAGGTCTCCATCCTCCACCAGGGTGTCAGCAAGCAAGCAAGACCTCAAATGGGACTGGGAGCAGAGCAGTGGGGACAAGATGGACTTGGCGTGAGGACCTGATCTCGCATCCTTGTAACAGCTGAGCTTCAGTTTTACACTGTGTTGTACACAACTCCCTGTCAGATCAACAAGAAAAGCCCACTATATCCTTTCAGCACCTTTGTTCTACATATTTTGCTGTTAATGGGGAGAGGAATTGAGGAGGGATTTCGTGGTGACTCTGCAGGCTCAGCAATGCTGCATCTGCAGCAAAGAGCCCCTTCCATTCCCATGTGGGGCTGTACCACCGTGCCAGCTGCAATCCACAAGCAATTAAAAATGCTTAGTAAGGCAGAAAAATCACTCATTACATTTTCCATCCTCTCCTTTTCCATTTTTGTATCTGTTGAACAGGCAAACATTGTTTTTGCAAAAGTTCTGAAAGGAAATTCAAAAAGCCATCCTACCCTCCTATTTGTTTACATGTGTTTGTGGTGAGATTCTGTCAGTGTTGGCAGACTCAGAGGATGAGAATCCTCCAGGGGTTTTTCCCAAAATGACACTTTCAAAGTCAGATCTGCATATGCACTGCATCAGACACCATTTAGAGAGTATATGCAAGATCCTGGTTAAAAGAATCACATTTGTTAATATTTTCCCTCTGTTTACTCTGGGTCAGTGTGCATTATAGAAGAGGCAGAGATGACCATGTTGCAGAGTTTGATGGGATAATGGCAAAGGGAGAACAGATGAGTTCACAGAGATGGGAGATGCTGATGCAGTTTTGTAGGACAAGGTAGGATTTGCAGGGCATCATTCAAAATAATTGTGAAAAGTATAACTGAAATGGTGGAAACAGAACAAATCTGAATGTGCTGTTTTTTTTTGTGGTAAAGCAGTATTTTCAGCTAACATTGATTTGATTTGAAAGGGAGTTTCAGTGGAGTGAAGAATAAATGAAATATGAACACTGTTTTCAGATTTCTCTGTGATACAGAGTGATGTAGAAATTAACCATACCCTGTTCTAAGTAATACAGACTATGATGTCTAGTTAAGATGTCTAAACGTGATAAGATTAAGCTTTTCACTGGATTATAACTTTTCTAAACATTAGCTCTTTCAGTGGAAGTTTTTCAGTCTCTAGCTGGTATAAACATGGTAATTTTATATTTGCATATATGTATCAGTGCAAAATTTCACTCAGAGAATATAGTTATTCTTGGGAAAAAAATTAGGGAAATGCAGGTAATTAATCCACGTTACAGAAGTTGCTATGGAAGTT
The DNA here is from genome assembly GCF_001522545.3 of Parus major. Lineage (NCBI taxonomy): Eukaryota > Metazoa > Chordata > Aves > Passeriformes > Paridae > Parus > Parus major. The sequence goes on from NC_031776.1 coordinate 28,825,622, forward strand.
TTGCCTAGAAGAAACTCCGTGCTTTGGAGTGGAAACTCCAAGTTAGACAGCTGGGATGCTCTACAGGTGGTATCACCCCCAATTACAACCCCAGACTGGGTGAAGTGAAAAGCCTGAAAAAAATCTCAGTTACTTGGACATCACAGAGAGACAGGGGTCCCTGTGGCTCCCTTCCTGAGGGCTTCTTAGAGCACAGCCTCTGAGTGCTGTGTGCTCTTCTCTGGAGGGTGATGGGAGACACCTTTACTGACCAGGCTTTCCCTGTTCCTGCCCATCCCACTGGGATGCTGGGCACAGCCTGGAGAGTGTCTCCTGGGGCCCTTCATGTTCCCAGGGTGAGGGATGGACCTTGCTGGGTTGCTGTTGTAGGGAGCTGTGTGGAGTGCAGTGTTTAAAGTGTTCATGAGAGATGGGGGTTGGACTTGGTGTAGGTGACAGATCTCACCAGTGAGGCAGAACCACTGTCAAAGCCTGGGTCCAGGGCTGGTTCTCCAGCAGGATACACTGCATTTAGCTCATCATCACCCAGAGTGGCAAAATCTGGGCTCTAGAACTCCAATTCCCCCAGCTGCAATCTGCTCCCATCCTGAACTTTCCCTGACCCATGGAACTAGGACAGTTCCTCATCAGGAAGATTTAAAAATCCTTTGCTTTTAAAAATCAGAGGAAAAGACACAGTGCTTCACTTCAAACTCATTTCCAGGGGCAAGGTCTCCAAAGGCCAGAGACTCTCTGCCCAGTGCCATTTGATTTCTTTCTGCATTAGCATTACACGCTGGGATTCGGGCTGATGTGCAAGTTTCTTTTCCAAGATGCCAGCCTTGGTTGCTGCTGTTTTGCCTGGTTTTGGGATGCAGGCTGGGAAGCCAGGGGCAGTGGGGAGCCAGCCCCAGCATGCCAGCCATGCAGCAGTGACTTTGGGGAGAAGTTGAAGCAGATAGAGGTGGTGTTGGAAACCACCAGAGCAAGGTTTGCTGGAGCTCATTGTCACCTCCAGTTAGTAACCTCAGCTGACCTCAGAGCGTGTTTTGAGGTTGCATTCATTAGTGTCTGTAAGAAATTAAGATGCTTCAATGCTACAGCTGTGGAAAAGAACAGGATGAAATTTGTGCAGGATTTAGATGTAAAGTAAGATGTGTAGAGTGATGAAGAACAGAAGCCTGTTTTCCAATGGATTTATGCATTTTTCTCCCTCCCTCCATCCACCTCCTCCGTCTGCACTGCAAACACCACCCTGTGAGTGTGACACTCCTGGAGGATGAAAGTGGCCTCCTTGGCAGGCCTGTCCTGGCAGAGGTGGTGTAACCCTTGGGGACACTGTCTCCTCTCACCAGAGCACTGATTTGTGCCTCTCTGATTTTCCTGACACTTGTAGGAATGTAATTTTTTGAAAGGCATTGTCACAGTTTGGTTCAATCTGTGCTAGGGGCCTTACCCAGTGATGGACAGACAGTGTGGTTACTCATCTCTTTTTTAGTAACCTGGTTAAATCTCCTCCTCACCACCAAGGAGTAAAAACCATCCTTGTCCTGGGGGGTTCAGGGAGGCCTCAGGGAGCCCTACATCTTCCTTCTTGCAGGTAGGCAAGGATGGAAGAGTGTTACTTTGATGTATATTTAATGCAACATATACAAGAGAAGCGGGAAAATTGCAATTTTTTTAATGTCCTTAATTACATTTTTAGCTTCACATTTTCTTGCTCATTCTTAGCATCACTTTGGGGTCAACTGATACCACCACAGTGCTGGTGCCCATTCAACAGTCATGCAGATGATTTGGGATTGGGCCCAGTGACTTAAAATAATTTTACTCCTGATGTAAACAAGAGCAGAATAGAGCTGTGAAAGTTAATAAATAACAAGAGCTGGGTTTTGACTAAATCTATAGTATATTTTTTCTGGCATTCACCTTGCATATATTAAGACATTTTCATAAATAAAAAGAAAACTTAATAAGCCTCAGAAAGGTTAGACTGTTTTCACTGGATTTTATGCCCGTTGCATAAATCCTAACCAAGTAATTCCATACTTTGTGTGGACATAATTTTTTTACAGTATAAATTCCATTAACACATTCATGCCATATGTGCCATATATTAAAACAAGCAGCCTCCTGCACTCCCAGTAAATCACTAGCATCCATGCCTGCTTCCCAATTCCATCAGCATGGATCTGCTTGGGAAGTGTGGGGGTGAGAGATCCTGCATGGAGCCTCAGGGCTGCAAGACCAGCCTGTCTGGGCTGTAGTGAGGCTCTTCCATGATAAAAGATGATATTCTTACTGTGATCCTATGATAAAGTGGATAAGCCCATTCTCTTCCTCTTCTCTTCTCTTCTCTTCTCTTCTCTTCTCTTCTCTTCTCTTCTCTTCTCTTCTCTTCTCTTCTCTTCTCTTC
>NC_031776.1:28828241-28851395 GCF_001522545.3 Parus major
TTCTCTTCTCTTCTCTTCTCTTCTCTTCTCTTCTCTTCTCTTCTCTTCTCTTCTCTTCTCTTCTCTTCTCTTCTCTTCTCTTCGACACTAATAGCCTGGCATGCAAAGAATTACTTTAATTTCCAGATGTTCTGAATATCCTGAGAATTTGTAAAAGAAAATTATCCTCTTTATCCTAATCAAAAGTAATTAAAAGTACACTTAAATAGAGCACAGATCTGTGCTTAATTCCAAATGTTTTGCACGTACAAACAGTAGGAGTTGTTACCAACTCTTCAGCTTCAGAAGCAACATGTTTTGCTGTCACAGGTACTTTGCAAACACACAGTCACAGACTTTCTAGCTGGAATACTTTACCTTGGTAACGGCTTGTGCAGATCAAAACTCCATAAAATAAGATGAAATTTCATTGCTTGCCACAACCAGTGCCATGATTTAGCACTTCTAAAAATTGTTTTACTCTGCACAACAGGAGGGGTGCAAAATGCCACGTTCTCAGTTACTTTGCCTTGCAGTGTTGGAGTTGATGCATTTTACTCATTCATTTCACCTAGCTATATCCTTGCCATTTTTCCTTCCTTTGGACAGAGCTCTTGGCTTTCAGACAATTCCTGCAGACCCTGCAGCAGTTGTGTCACCATAAGATGTGTCACTCAGACTGGGAGCAGTCAGGTTTGAAAACCGAGGAGCTGCCTGACTCGCATGCGAGGTGGAGCAGGCAGTGAGTGAGCAGACAGCAAGAGGGATGCAGACAGACTGAGTCTGTTAGACTTAAGCAAGGCTTAATGCAGTTAAAACCAGCCCTTAGATGTGGCTCTCGATAATGCTGGTAATAAATACCTTTCTTGGGACTTCTAGAAAGAAGTGGTCATCTCATTTTGGTAAAACAGGTGTGCAGAATGAATGGTCTCATTTTCCCAAATGCAAAGTGTGATAAGGAAGGAGTTGGCATATCCTTTTGGGGTAAAAAAAAATAAATTAATTAGATTGTTGATTTCCTGGGACAGGATCCATCTTTCATTTCTGATTTTGCCTAGCACTCTGCACAAAAGGATGTCAATGCATAACAAGCTTCCTGGCAGCCACCAAACCTTGCAATACTCATGTGATATAGGGATAAATGACAGCCAGCACGTGTATCTGGGTCTGCTACTACTTAGATCACTAGTAAAGGCACTGATGATAAGGTAGAGAACACTTATTAAACTTACAAGCACATGGTGAGAGCTGGCAGGCTAAAGGAGAGGCTGAGAAGTCCAAATAATAGCAGCAAATCATGAATTGCATGAGTAGACCTGAATGTCATTCAGAACAGAAAAGATGTGAACCATCAGAGAAAATCCAGAAAGAAGAGAACTCCAGGAAAAAAAAGGGATGAAGAAATGTGGAACAGACTGAGCATCTGGAGTGTGGACTGACTGGGGAAGCAAGGTGGTAACTGTGTCAAGTGTGTGAAAGGCTGTCACAGAAAGGGAGGGAATCACCTGCTTTCTCTGTCCATGGTGGATAATACAAGGAATTGGAGGTTTAAATTGCAGCAGAGAAATTAAGGTCAGATCCTTATGAAATTTTTTTTGTGTATGGTAGAGGTTATGAAGCATTGCAACAGATTTCTTGAGGAGGTTAAGATGTTTCTACCCCTGGAGAGTTAAACACTGATGGTCATACCCAAAGGCAGAGAAAGTGGTGGAATATCCACCTTCTGGACATGCCATTGATCTTCTGCTACTGGGAATTACAAGAAGCTGACCTTGCAATCAAGGCAGTGCAAAACAAAAAAATAAATAAATATCCAGATTTAGATCCCAGGTGTGGTGGATTTCTTTTGTGAACCTACCCAGAGAGACAGTAGTGTCCCAGAACCCTCCTGAACCTAGGAGTCTGCTTTCAACCTGGCTTGGTTCTGTATTCTAGGAATTCTTGGATCTTCAGAGAAATTAGTGTCTGTTGTCACTGTTTGAGGTCACCATTGAGAACCCATTCTCAGAACAGTATTTTGGGTGTCATGTGGAATCAGATCCATAATAGTAAACTTTGTTTTGATGACAATATGTGGCTACACATCTGTGATGTTACCTTTTCTGTCTAGCAGGAACTAAAGGGATTTAATATTTGCTCCATCTACAGCTTTGTCTACAGAGCAGTTACAAGAATCAGTGGGCCTCAGACCTTCTGCACAGGGTGGACCCTTCTGGCTTGCAGAAGTCCATTAACTCACACCAGGCTTTTATTCCACACCACATGAGGTGTGGAGAAGGGCTTGCAACCCTGCTGCCCTTGGAGGAAGGTGACCAACCATTCCTTCTGTCATTGCCTCTCCTTCTCCTGCGTCCCTGTGGTCTGCAATTGGCCCTGCTTGCTCAGGAAGAGATGGCTGGAGGTGTGCACTTCAGGAGGGCTCTCCTCCTCCTTCCACCTGTTTTTCATTCCTTGACTCACTGGCTTTAAGCCGTAAGCAGTGACGTGACAGCTGAGTCACGGACACACCACCTGGATGCTGTCAGCATCAATCTCTCTTATAAGGATCATAGAAGAACAAATAGAGAAGACTCTTAGGGCTTCTCATTCGTCTTCCTGCCAGCAGGGCACCGAGCCCTGCAGTGCAGGCTCTGGCTTTGCCCAACTTGCTCTCAAAATCCCAGGCAATGGGATTTCCACTGCCCTTCCCCAGGAGCTGCTCTGCAATTCAATAAACATCATTACCAAGGAGAGTGCTGCTTTTCCATGATTATTATTTACCCTAAGTATTCCTAATGAGAGCAAATAGCTTCTTACTGCTATCCACACTAGAGGGTTTTTTTTGTTTTTTTGTGAAGAAATTCAGTAAAGCTGCAAAATCGGAGATGAAATGTTTTATTTGTGTTCTGTTTAACAGTTTTAAGACTGTCCCTGCTGCATGCATTGTTGTACACAGCAGATGAGAAAACCCAGAGATGCAGCCCTATGCCCTGAAGAGCTTACACTTTTCATTTAAGCAAGATACAGTGACAGAGAATGACAAGTAACGAGAAGGCAGGACAGGAGTCATACGAGAAAGGTCAGGATGTTTCTAAATAAAACCTATTGTCATGCTTTTAATTTGGGTTTATATTGAAGACATCAAACATGGCTACATTTTTTTGGAGACAATTTCACTGCTTTTTAATCAGACATTTTTAATCTCACAAAGTCATCTTGCCTACTTTGGTTTGGTGCTTATTTAAAGCTTCATTTTTATAGAAATTTATGTTTTTCTCTCACAGTTACTCTTTCAGCTTGGAGGGGCTTTTGCCAAAACAGTTGTCACAGTTAGTCTGGTTATTAATTCTCTGTGTGTCTCAGGGTGCAGGAGGTTTTCTGCCTGATCCATGCCACTGGACTGCTTCTCCTTGACCTTTGTCTCCAGCTCTCTGTCTGCTCTCTGCAACACCCCAAACTGCCCTAACTCCAGAGGTGACAGTCAAACCTCTTCATCATGTTTGCCTGAGAGTAACAGAGCACCTTCTCTCTGCTCAGACCTTACAGCTGCCTCAGAGCAGCAGTGACTCCTCTCCTGGGTGCCAATAAACCAGAGCAGAGCATCACGGTGCCAAACCATCCGCCCCACCTCCTCCATATGCCCTCTCCAGCTTTTACACCCCACTCACTGTGCGCTTCCTACAGCTGATGGAGGTGTAAAGCCAATTCCTGACATCCTTAGCTTTGGGTTTCCAACCCACACATCTTCCTCTCCATGCTACTTGATTAGCAGAGGAGCACATTTAATTTTGGGGGATGCAGGGTAAAAGTCTATCATGGTAACTCAATGTTATTCCAACAGATGTCCATTCAATGCCATCTGTCCCACCTGTGGCTTTGGCTATTATTTCTTACTAATTTTAATCTTGTCTTCGCCTTAAGGGGACAAATTCTTTCTGGTACCTGACTGCAGGTTTAGCAAACTCCCTGAGGGAAGCCCAAATGCATTTCAAAAGCATTTTTAATGTGTGTCTTTCATCCTGGTGAAACCAGCTGTCCATGCACATCAATCCCCTGCAGCAATTTTTCCTTTCATGGAATAGAAATATTCAGCCTCGTGGTTGGGTATGGGAATTTTGCTGAATTGAGACAAGGGGTCTGCATAAATGGACTGAATTTAGTACCCTGACTTTCCAGCCTCCCTCTTAACTCTTCTGGAAGAAGTCATGAAGGCTTGAGAGCTGAGTCCTGCTGGGAATCTCAGAGGGCTTGGAACAGAGATGGGTGATTTTCGGCTGGAGAACCTGACAGGGGTTTGGTTTTATGCACACACACTTTTCTGAGCAGCTTGGCCAAGTGCACACCTTGTACTCAGAAGGCAAAGGGAGAACCTCTTTCTTCTACTTGACCTCCCAATTCATGTTTAAAAAATATGCTTAACTATTATTTATTTGTATTTTGTATGGAAGGTCCTAGCTCAATTAAAAAACCAGCTGATTATTTATATAGCTAGTGCAGAGTTTTTGTAGCAGTCACACTGGAAAAGCATTAGTTATCTAAGGAGACAAATTGAACAAGACAAATCTAGGGCCAACCTGTTTCTCCTCAAGCAGTTTGTAAACACATACTGAGAAGCAGAGAATTAGGAAAGAGTTGAACTTGCTCTTGCTGTGACCCAAATTCAGCTGGTTAAAGGCAAGCTTCATTTTAATTTACTATTTCTGAGCAAGACATCATTCGAAGCTGATGTTTGACAGGTGGTGATGCTCATATTGTGCCTTTTCTTCAGAACAGTTTAGTTTCTCTCTAAACCTACTTTACATCTGACTGAAGACCTGCTCTGAGAGCAGGGAGCTCCCAAACAGCTTGGAGCTCCTTTGATGTTTCCTCCACCACCTCAGCTGCCCCGGCCAGGTATCAGCAGCTGCTCCCAACAGAGTTCTGAATGGTTTCCTGGGCACAGGAGAGGCCACATATTCTTGGACCACGCATCTTCAGCACCAGCTTTAGTCTGAGGCTGCTCTGTTCTCACAGAATTTATTTAATCTTTGATGCATTAACTTCAGTGTGTGACCCTGCTGTCAGAGAGGGCAAGGGCAAAAGTCCCAGTGGGGCAAAAATGGGAAGCAAGGTTCAGTTGCTCTGATTGATTTTTTCCAGAAAATAAAGGCTGATTTCTTCTGAGTTTGGTGAACAGTACCTATTTTGGGAATATGAAGGCATTTGGCTTTCACTGATCCTCTCTACACCTTTTGGTATTTCTCCAAGCAGTGCCCTGAAGGCAGCTCTGGGGTTTGTAAGCTGCTCTCTTGTAAACACTCAAAGGTATTTGTCCAACAGAGGGAGAGCCAGCTTCCCTGTACAGCAAGTGGATGTGGCAAAATGCAAATAGCAGCAGTTCACAGGGATCGATACATCCAACAAAGCCCATGCAGCTGCAGTGTCTGTCTGGAGGGTGTGCAAGCTTCTCCTGGTGCAGGATCTCTCATGGACACTGTGCTGGTGCAGGGGGATGATTCTGCCTGTATGGACAGAAATTTATGCATTGCTACAGCAGCTCAAGTGCCTGTGGGCTATTGCAACTCTGCCTCACAGGCAGGCAGATAAGAGCCAGCTCCCCTCCTTGATCTATGTAATAAAATGCTTTTGCTGCTGTGCAGGACCTTGTGTACCCACAGGGTACATCAAATGGGAGTAAATTGAGCTTTGTGCTCTTAAGAAAAGTCCTGTTGGAAACCCTGGCATAGATCATAAAGAAGTGCACAATATTTGTGGGGAATGATGGCTGCTAATACAATAAACCTAGCCATTTCTAAACTTTCCCCTCCATTAAGCAAAAATAATCAGTGTCATTACATTTTATATTTTGTGAATGAAAATAATATTATATGCATTCTGAACATTAACAGATTTGAATTTGCTTTTAGCAAGAAATGTGAACATTTTAATGTAAGGACTATATGTATTATGTTTTACTAGCTGTTGAATACACCAGGTTCCAGATAGTTAATTTTGGCAATGAGAAATTTCTTGTGATGTGATAAAGACAATGAATGAAGCACTTCAGAGGATCAGAGTGTAATATTATCCATAACTTCCATCAATTATGACAACAGACAGCAAAACAAAGCGACACACTGGGACAGATAAGGGTCCTGATCTAAGGGTACTGTGCCTTTACTCAAAGTAATCTTGATTTCAGCTTCTTAAAAGTATTTTACCATGGTTCAGGAAGTCCTTAAGCCATGGATTGATGGAGATTAAGAGAAAATACCAGGGAACTGTGAGCATAGACTTACTTTGATCTTGACATTTTTGCTAAACAGGGTATCTGAGCTGGTATGACTCTTACATTTTCATTTCAAGTTAATGGCCAAATCCAAAACGTTGCTAAAAGAAGGAATTATAGCAGAATATAAACATCTAAATCCAGCATTGAAATAAAAAGGCTCTCTCAGCTCCAGTCCAATCCTAGAAGCACCTAACTCAGGAGGTACCTACACCTCCAGTCTCCAAGAACTGCAAATGTACAACAGTCACCTTGCACCTGTGCCTGGAGCCTCCACCTCCTCAGTGGGTCTGAATCCTGCTGTATCCTGCCAGGATTACAGATGATTCAGCTCTTGTTGGACTTGGAACAAGCCACATGCTTGAGTTCATGCAGCTGAGAAGGTAAAAAAAAAAAAAAAAAGAGTAAACCCTCTGAGAGAAAAGAAAGAACGTACAAGAGAGTCTTTAGTCCAGCAGTTGGGTTTGGTCTTTCACGAGCAGGAATTGTGTCCTCCTGGCTGGAATTCACAAACAGCTTCTGCAGGAAGACTGAAACTCCAGATCAGGTCGGTGCTTTCACCACTAAACTAAAAATTATACTCACCTTTGATCTTCCTCTTATAGCTCAATGAATCTTTAATTCTTTTTATGCAAAGAAGGACAGGTTCAGCATAAGGGCATAAAGTGCTCTCCTCTACTCTCCTCATCTTCCATGAGTATCTTGCGCCCTGGAAGATTTTTGTAGCTCCCCAGGGAACACAGGTGGGTATTTCTGAGGTGGCAAATCAAGCTGAACCCGGATTTCCTCCTTGTCACCCTGCTGAGAACCTCCCTGAGAAATACAGACAGCTGGCTGCAGCCTGCAGGAGTGTCCTGTGTTTGCCTCTGGGTGGACAGACTGCCCATGTCCTGAAAGGTGGCTCAGCCCCAGTGACAGGCATGGTTTGAAAGCTCATCCCTGAGCTCCTTCAGTCATCAGATTATTTTCTTTCTGTCTCTTGGGAGAGGGCATTTTACAGCAGAATAGATCCCAGAGAACAAGCTGAAGAAAATCCAACTCACAACACCCAACATCTGGAAGTCTGAGACTACTCTCCTGGAAGACTGGAAAGGGTTTTAAAAATATGTTCCAAATGTGGCAAATGGTGAAACACTGGAAGAAACATCCAACCTCCCAGGCTGGTGTCCTGACCACTGCCTTGGATATATGGAAGTGCATGCAGTAGTTGTGAGAGGCCAAATCCAGCAGACATTCTGGAATGACTGTGGGAAGTGGATCTGATGGAGCACAATGTCTCTTGAAGGTTACTAGCAACCTGAGGTGGGAGACTCCCTTGAAACAGAAATTAAGGAATGGAAATTCCCATGCTCCTGGAATTTTGGAGCTTCAATGCAAAGTGTCTGGGCTCTTTGCCTGTCCAAATTTGGGAACTGTCTGAACTGTCAAGTGCTTCTCTGATCAGTCAGGTTCCTGTGTCCTTACACCACATCTGAAAGAGAAGTTTCGTTAGATACATACAAGCTCCTGCTTAGACAACGTCTAATGCCGATGTCCAGACATCCTTTGTGTTTCACTAGGGATGCCCTGTGGGTGCCTTATCCCTCTTTGGGCACACCCAGAGGCGCCTGAGTCTTGCCAGCCCTCAGCAGCCAGCAACGGAGCACCAGCCTCTCGCTTTTTGAAAAATGCCTGACTCTGAGAGGGGCTTTGGTACTTGTCACCTCTTCTGAGAAAAGGTTCCTCCCTGCAGGCTGGCAGTACCTCAGACACTGCCTCATTAGCTGATTCGGTAATTCCCTGCTCCTTGTTCTGCGGTAGTGCATCCCATTGCATGTGGAATGCTGGCTCCCAGCAGTGCAGTAACAGCCTGTACCAAAACTGTAACCTAAGTGTTGCCGTGTACCTTTTTGTGACTATATTCCAAATTACTAGTGTAGGTTCAGTGAATGGGACCAGCTGCCTCAAGGACCACAAGTGCTACGTCTTGGGGCACAAGGTGCATTGCATTAGTCAGGCAATAACCCCAGGTCTCCAGAAATATAGATCCTACTGGAATTATACATTAAAGTCACATTGTGTTTACCTTAAAGCAATCTGATGAGGGATTAACTAGATGATCAGTCCATCTCACCACATCACAGAGGAGTAATTAAATTATTCCCAAACAAATAATTGCTAGAATTTGACACCTAATCTAATTGCTGATATCTCTGTAATCTTTTCTTCTTGCTTCTTCAAATGCTCAACCCTACTTATTAAGAACAGCGCCGATTTTGTCCTGCAGAAAGTTAGAATATATTTCTTCTTCTTCTTCTTCATCTGTCCTTGTTGATCTACGGGAAAACCAGACCCCACCACATAAAATTATTCTGGCTTTGCAGAAGGGGCTGGTGAGCCTCTGTTTGGAATATAGTTCCCAGCACCGATCACCTCATTAGGAAAGTGAGTTGCTACAAATTGGGACGTTGCAACAGAGTCCAAATGATGCTGGTACTTAATTATTCAGAAAAGGTTTAGAAAAGCTACGGTGTGGCTGCTGCCTTTAGCAAACAGGAGATTAGAAAGCCACTTTAGGGGGGGTTTGCAGAACTCTGGGGTAATAGCAAGGATTCACATACACGGGAAGAACAGAGCGAGTGACAAATACCAGAACAAAAGGGAAATTAACAGAAGCTTAAGTAGGGATGAGCAGCAAAGCACTGTAATTTATTTGTGAATTTATTTGTATTTAGCACAGTTAATATATGGAAAATTATACTAAAGCTGGAACAGAAACAACTATTAGAAATAATTTTACAAGGCTTTAGACATGTGTGGGGGGCTTAAAATAACTCTGTGGGATGCAACTCATCATTCAGAGGAGAGGAAAAGGACTTACATCTTCCTCACAATCTCGTCTTTTAAAACATTTATTTCCATTGTGCTAAGAAATAGGCATAGTTACTTTAATGTGACTATTCCCAGGGAAAGGTTTTCATTTACAAAATTAATTTCCTTTCCAGCTTCAAGTATACAGATGTGGCTGAAAACAATCAGAGACACTCGAAAGGACAGGGCTGGACCCTGATCTCAGCAACAGCAGAGCAAAGCCCAAGAAAAAATTCTGGATGCACGCAGGGATGTAACTGAGATGAGATCTGTCCTGAAGTGCTGCACTCCAGAGAGAAAAACCTTGATGTCCCCTCCTTAAATGTCAAAAAAAAACTATCAAAAGAGTCCCAAGTCCTTTTAGGGCATCTCCACAGTTCTTGGAAGAAGGCTGTATGTCCCTATTTGCATACGATGCCTCCAGGCCATCATCTTCAGCGGGCGTTGGATCAGACTGGGCTGCTCGCTCCTTCGACCTGCAGCTCTGCCTGCTTTAAGAGCGAACAGACCGCCTTCAGCTCCGGCGAGCCCGCTGGGAATTCACCTTTCTAACGCGTCGAGGGAGCAGGGGACACCGGAATGTTGCCCTGAGGCAATCTGTGTAATCCCTGTATCTCTCTTTCCTTTCCTGCCTTGCAGGACGGGTGCTTCCGTGGCACGTGGGTGACATCCCCACTTTTCTCTCCAGGGGAGATCTCCGCAGGCAGTTTACGATGCCAGAGCTCCCGCTGTGCTACCACCGTTTACTCGGAAAATCACAGGCAATTAATCACAGTTTTCTCGGGGGAAAACCCACTTGATTTGGACCCGTCATTACGCAGGGAAGCTACAGAAACACCGTGCTGTAACCTAACCTGAACTCCGCTAAAGGAATTTCTTCCTAGGGCTGCCCTTTCACTTGGCGAGCCCTGCCTGCCTTTGGAAAACCGGGACGGGTGTAGCGGACTGTGATTACACTCGGATGTGCCGAGGAGCAAGATGCACCCGCGATGTTGTCCCGCTCGTCTTTGGGCCGCCGAGGCAGGACGCGGGGAGCCTGAGGAAGCCACGGGGACCGCTCTGAGGTGACCTGCTGCCTGCCCGGGGCTTTCCCCGGGCCCCTCCCGCAGACAGCTGTGCGGGCGTCGCGCAGGGGCCGATGCGGGCAGAGGGATGGAGGGAAGAAGGGATGGAGAGATGCAAGGAGGAAGCAGTTCAGGAGGCAGGTGAACGGGACAACGTGATGCGTCCCCGACCGTCCCGGTTTCAGCGGGGCGCAGTTTGAGCGGCACCCGCAGCGACTCCGCCGATGACGGCGGGGCGGGCGCGGTGCCCCCCCGCAGCCGGAGTGCCCGGGGACGTGCGGGACGCCCCCGCCGCCTCTCCCCTCCCCTCCCCTCCGCCCGCCCCGCCCGGGGGGCCGCGCCGCCACCGGCGCTCGGCGCGGCGAGCGGGCGGGCGGTGGCAGACGGGCGCCCCGCGGACCGCAACGACGGCGGCGCCCCGGAGCCCCCCAGGCGGCTCCGCCCCGGCCCCCCGCAGGTGGGTCCGCCCTGCCCGCGCCCCCCACGTCGGGGCGGCGACGGGGGCGGGCGAGCCCGTCCCCCCACGAGGGGCCGAGGGGTAGAGCCGGGCGCCCGCTCGCCGAGGCGACGCCCCCCGCGCCCGCCCAGCCCCGCCGGGCGTTCGGGGCGCCGCGTCCCCTCGGAGCGGAGCGGGGCGGCTCTCGGCGGCTCTCGCCATGGCGGGGCTCCCGGCCGGCCGGCGGGCGGGCTGAGGCGGGGGCCGGGCGGGGAGGCGCCGGCGGCGGGGTCTCACCGCCTCTTCTTGCCGTCCCCCGCAGGGAGCGGCCGGCCCCCCGCGCCACCATTGCCTCGCACGGCAAGGAGGACCTGCTCGCCGCCGCCGCCCGGCTCTGGCAGCGGAGGAGGCGGCTGCTGGCCGCCGCCGGGCTCGCCCTGGCCATGGCCGTCGCGCTGCTGGTCGCCGTGCCCCTGCTGCTGCTGCAAGCGCCCGCCGACACCGGCGCCCACTACGAGATGATGGGCACCTGCCGCATGATCTGCGACCCGTACAGCGGCGGGCGGCCGCCCGGCCCCGGCAGCACCGCCGCCGTGGAGGCCCTGCAGGACCTGGGCGCCAACCCCCCGCCGCCCTTCGTCCAGGGACCCAAGGGGGAGCCGGGCCGCCCGGGCAAGCCGGGCCCCCGCGGGCCGCCCGGGGAGCCGGGGCCGCCGGGTCCGCGGGGCCCGCCGGGGGAGCGGGGGGACGCGGGGAAGCCGGGGCTGCCCGGGCTGGCGCTGGCGGGCGCGGGCGGCGGAGGGAGCGGCGGCGGGGCGGCGGCGGGCGGCGAGGCGGCGGGCGGGCTGAGCGCCGCCTTCAGCGGGCCGCGCATCGCCTTCTACGTGGGGCTCAAGAGCCCCCATGAGGGCTACGAGGTCCTCAAGTTCGACGACGTGGTGACCAACCTGGGAAACCACTACGACCCGGCCAGCGGCAAGTTCACCTGCCAGGTGCGCGGCATCTACTTCTTCACCTACCACATCCTCATGCGCGGCGGCGACGGCACCAGCATGTGGGCCGACCTCTGCAAGAACGGCCAGGTGGGTTCCGCCGCTCCCCCGCGCGTCCTCCCCGCCCGGGGTGTCCCGCTCGTCCCCCTGCCACCGCCCCCGTCCCGCGGGCGCTCCCGAGGAGAGAGCCGCCGGGAGCGTCCTGCGCGCCGTCGGGGCGGGGGTGCGCCTCTGGAGCCGCGACAAATTCCGAACTCCCGGCTCGCAAACTTTTCTGCCGGGCTGGGGAGAAGGAGAAGCGAGGAAAGGGGTGGGAGGGAGGACAGGGGGTAGTGGAAGGGTTGTGAAGGAGGGACTCGAGGCATTGATGGAGGAGCTGAGAAAGAGGGGCTGAGGGACTGATGGAGAGGCCAGAAAAAGGGTGCGTGAAAGACTCATGGGGGGGCTGCAGAAGAGTGACTTGAGGGGCTAATAGAGATGCTAGGCAAGAAGGGCAGGGGGGGCTGATGTGCCCAGCGGCTGTGTTGGCAGGTGCGGGCCAGTGCCATCGCCCAAGACGCAGACCAGAACTACGACTATGCCAGCAACAGCGTGGTGCTGCACCTGGACTCCGGCGACGAAGTGTACGTCAAGCTGGATGGAGGCAAAGCACACGGAGGCAACAACAATAAGTACAGCACTTTCTCTGGCTTTCTTTTATACCCTGATTAACACGCAAGTGACACGACACAACTGGCCCTGCCACTGATGCACATGGGGCTGTTTGGCAATTCCATACCCCATCGTGCTGCTGTTCCTGCTGGTGTCCGCTGTCTCCGCAGGTCACTTTAGCTTCATTATCAGTTTATATGTTTTTATTTTCACCCTTGTGGAAACGAAATAGAAATGAAACAAAGTGAACCCCTTCCTTACTCTCCCATTTCTTCCGACCCCCGCTCTCCCTTCGTCTGCCTGAGTGTTTCGTGTGTCACATGAGGAACTTGGCAGCTTGAAACTCTTGAGTGGTTCCAGGAGGGTTTGAAAGAGCCCAGAGTTTGGACTGTGTCACACACGGAATTTGAACAGGTCACATTTTTTCATCAATAAGTATTAATGACGATGATGAATTTTCAGATGGACTATTCACGAAGTGGGACTGGATCATAACTGTTTCTTCCTCTGCTGCTTTGTATGGGGTCAAGTGTAAACTTTTCTTTCTGTGCAATGCAATGCTCGTGTGAATGATGGTGTCATTAACGTCAAACATGTTTCTGTCTGCAAAAGAATTTGGTCATTGACCACAGTCACCCAAATACCACATTAAATTATGTTTTTAGACAATGCCTTCTTGCTTTCTGTCTCTTCCAGTGCTACAAAGGAGCACTGTGGTGGTGCTGCAGGAGGGTGGGCAGTAAAGGAGGGGGTCACTTCAGTCCCTTAGGTTTATAGTAATATTTTAAATTTAGGATGGGGTTCCTTGCCTACATCTTGAATATGGTTCAAGGGGGCTGGGAAGAAATACAGAGAGAGAGGAAAAAAGCTTCACCTTTATGCAGTTTTGTGAAAAGAAGGCACACAGTTATCAAGGGGTGAAAGTGGGGGTGTGGAGTGAATCTCCTAAACAGATTTACTGGGTTAAAACCTGATCCAGAGGTTAGTGAAGTACAGGAAAAGCAGTTTAATCAGTGATTATGGAAAGCCGTGTTTCTGTAACATGCTTGACAGATGTTAAGAAGGCAGCAGGGGAGAGAGTTGGTCTAAACCCTTGCACTTGCAGTGTGTGTATGGGTTGGAAACCACACCTGACTGGAGGTGGGTCTGCACAGTGCCTGAGATGGGCTGGGTGAGATAGCTTGCTCAAGACTGATGGATTCAGGCCATTTAGAAGGGTTTTCTCCTCATGGTCCTCTGTAAATCCCAGCCACACTTGGTCTTTTTTCAAAATGCACAGGTGTGTCAGTAGTGCATGTGGTTCTGAGCCTTTGGTGGAGGAGGTGTATTTTTCATCATCACCCCAGTAGGTAACCTCCTGAGTTTGGCTAAATTGGGACTGCTCTGCTGAAGCTAAAAGAGCTAAATTGATTTACAAAAGCACTTACTTTCATTTTACTGTCTTGTCATTTCATTTTTTCCTCCTGAAGGTCTTACCTCCCCATCAGCCCTCTGCCCTTCGCAGCCTTAGTGCAAAGATCTCTTATCACAGCTAAGAGAGACAGGAGCTGGTCTGAGACAGCTCTGCCAAGGCTGGAGCTTTGCCCCTGCCCTGATGTTGCAGGAGGAAAGGGAGCCACAGTCAGATGGACTTGCTCCAGCCCCATTTGGGGCAGCCCCATGATGACCAAGGTCTTACAGTCACTCCTGTCTCCTGCTGCATCCTCAGTGGGTATTGTCTTCTCGTTGGCTGGAAGAGGAGGAGGGTCAAGGGGAGAAAGCAATTTTTCCATCCTCTCCTCCAACATCCCCTGCTAGGGACACAGAGTTCATAACCAGGTACATGTGTTAGACACTTATCAATCTCTTATGTCTTGTCGATTTGTACTATTTGGAATATGATTAAAACCAGTGTCTGAGACCATCCAAATGAAGTATAATTGCTATGGATCCTCAATTCCCACCGGATCCGTAATCCTTTTTGACTATTCCTCCCCCCTCCTTCAATGAAATGGAGCTTAGACACAAAGCCCTTGGTTTAAATTTCAAAAAATTAAAATTGACATGCAGCAGCATTAGCAGGAGCCAGGAGGAATTCTAAGGAGGTGCCTGGGCTCTGCTTTATCCTTTGCATTAAGAAGCAATTTGTACTTCTAACAAAGACCCAACTGTTCCCCCTTGGCAAAAGGGCAATGAAGATGCCTTGCAAGGGAATTGCTGTTCACAATACTTAAACAAATTTGAATCTTAGATTTTTAAATCTGTATTCCCTGGTGGAGCCTGCTCCTCTCAATTCAAATGCAGGGCTGGTGGTGTGTGCCTGCCAAGGTGTCAGTAGCTAAGCGGATGATGGATTGATGAGGCAATGGGAAGACACAGGCTCACAGTGGCAGTTTGCCCCGACAGTGATCTATGTATCTGCACATTATCAATGTCATGAGGAGGCTTGAACCACCCTCGCTAGATGTCTCATTTTCCACTTATCTCTTATGTACTAATTATCAGGCTGGATTATTCCCCAGGATAGAAACAAAAAAAAAAAATTGCTCATTGCCACTTCACTGACAGTTTACACAATCGATAGAATGAACGTCTCCCTCAGCTGCTCACAGGCTTTTTTGTTTCCTCTCCTCATTGCAGGGTCTTCTGAGATTGCCTCTGTGGGGGGTTGATGGCTCTCGCCCAGCATCTGTGGCAGCGGTGCTTGGACAGGCTCCTCTGTCCCACTCATCTCGGTGGTAGCTCAGTGTGTGGGTTGTGTTTTTTTCTGAAGTAACACAGGGAGAAGAAATTGGGAGATGAAAAACTTCAGTGCTCAGTGGTGCAGTTATCCAGAAAAGCAGAGGCAGCGGATGGGGACGGTGGTCCCTGTGCTGCCAGTGTCTGTGGGTGAGACCAGGGTCACACATAGTCCAGCAAACAGCCTGAGGTGGCCTCGTAACCCTCTGGGCTTCAACTGAGCCTTCCTGCCCTTGGGAATGGTCTGTGAGTTCTGCACATTTCATGTCACAAAGGGAAGGAGTTGTTCGTAAGGGGGGTGCTCTGGTCTGCTGGTTTGGGTGGGAAGAGGAGAATTAAAGTGTACTCAAGGTGCCGGCTTCAGCTTTCTCTGAGACTGGCCTTCCCAAATGATCCTGCACCTCAGACATCAGCCAGTGTCTGCTCTGGAGGTCTGACCCCTCAGAGGTCTTATTTACTCAAAGAGTTAAGCAAATGCTTTTAAGAATTGGGACATAATCAGGTGTGACGTGAATTGGGAAAGCCCCCAGAAAGGAGTGGAAGATTGGAGTTTTAGACAAAAGGTGCTCTCTGTTTCTGAGCCCAGCCATGTGCTTAAGTTAAAATTATAATACAGAATTTAAAACAAAGAAAAAAAAGACAGATGTTCATGCCGTCCAAATAATTTAGGTATGCACCAGCAAATCCCTGATCTTTCAGCTAGCAGTGTTCACCTTGACCCTTACCCTGTCAGCCTGGTCAGTGATGGCTGTGGAAGGGATTTCTGGAGGAGAGGTGAGCTGGGAGATGTTGAAGCACACAAACATCGTGAAAGGGGAAATGGGGATCCTGCTGAGATCCCCGAGGCGGGGTTCCAGCCCCCCTGGTCTGTGGTTGTTCCGTGGAGGAAAGTGTTCAGGTTACTCTGCTCTGCTGCAAGCCAGTTTTGTTGCTGGCCACTTGTTTTCTTTTGTCTTGACCTTCACTGGTTTGGGAAAGTCCTGGCAAGTCTCTAGGGAGGTGGGTGAGGAAATCCTGCTTTGTCTAGGGTGAAGAGGGTGAGCTGCTGGTGCTGAGTTTTCTTCAGCCAGAGTACAGAGTTGAGGAATCCAAACTGTGAGAGCAGCTGGTTTCAGGTGTCCTGTGCCAGGTCTGGTGCCTCTTTTCCAGGATCTCAGCTTGCAGATTTCCTCCTTGATGCTCATTTTCTTGTGGTGCAGGGCCTGGGTCAGTGGGGTTCCCTGTCTTGCAGCAGCAAGAACAGTCCCGTGTTGGGTTCTCCTCTTTCCCTTTTGCTGTAAGGAAAGCAAAGCGTTGCTTTTTGTGCCTCGTGTCTTTACACACATGCACTGAACCACACATTGGTCTTTGTCTTGCTGCTTTTGAAACTCACTCTGGACATTTTTCTTGGTGATTTAATGCTTGTTTATCTCTCTGCTTGGCTCCTTCAGTGGCTCACAGTGCCTGGACAGGTTTTATCTGTGAACTCAAAAATTATGGAGGATGGGTTTTAGTGGATGCACATGTGTTCATTTTCTGTTTACGCCACAAACTAATTATATTAAGGGGTCTTTGACAGTAGAGACAAAATGGCATATCTATTTCAAATCTGTGTTAAATACTTTTTTTTTTTTTTTTTTTTTGTAACAGGCTATCTTTTTTCCTTTTTGTGATTGGGGTGAACTCTGGGAAAAACTCCTGGTAAAATCATGTGTCTTAGTATTGTCTCTGGGTTAAAGAAGCCTGTCAGAATAAAATAAAGACTAACTGAATCTCCACTGACTTTCAGACTGCAAAAAGTTTGGTCCTTTTTACTGTGAAAGCCTACATGATGCAGAGACTTGGAAGATTAATTACAGACATGAGAGGTAAATTGTAACTGTGTGCACACCCTGTCAGTTTTGGGTGAGAGCCTGCTCTCAGCTGGTTTCACATTTAATGGCAGAAAAAAGTTCATTGTTTATAAACTGCAGGTGACATGCAAATGGGGACCCATTTCTCTATACCAAGCCCATGCCAGTTCAAGAAGCGAATCCCTTGGTCACAGAGCAGATGCCACAGCAGCAGTGGAAGAGATACTTCACTATTTCTTGAGCCCACTTGCTCTTGAATGAGCTTCATTTTTGAAGGTTGTGGGGGCATTTGCAGCAGGGGCATTAAAGACTAAAGGGGCTGAGCTCCTGAATCCTCTCTGTTTAGGACCAGTTTGTTAATTGGCTCACTGTTAAGTTACAAAGAGGCCAGTAAAGGGCATGGCTTGTTCCCTGGATCAGCCATGGAAACAGGAGCATTTCCTCCTGGGTAGGTGGCAGGCTGAGGCTGGGGTAGAACTTGGTGTTTTAGGCTTGAACATACACTGAAGTTCCCCTTCTTTCATCCTGCATTTCAGGCTGAAGTCTTGGGAGCTGGTGGTTTCAGGTGAAAATTTGAAGGGTGCCAAGCCACTCTTGTGTCCTGGTCCCTGCCACAGAGCACTCAGCAGGATGTCTCAAGGTTTTGCAGAGCATAACTGAGAGGGAGCTATGAGTGATGATCCTGTTTCCTTGCAGAAAAAGCCACAAATGCCCACAAATGGGGTCCTTCCAATTATAAAATATCCTGAGTTAACCATTCAGCTGTGTGGCACAGCTCTCTCTATATCCTGATAAATTTTTTTCACAGGGGCTGGTGGCATATCCCTCTGTGCATTTGCTCCCATTTTGGTTTTTTTGGCACGAACTGGGGTAGAAACAGAAAAGGCCTGCTTGATCTCTATGATCTGCTGCCCTATTAATGCAGGATTATTTCCTCCAGTGCTCTGTGAGCACGGTGACACAGAGAGCATGGCTTGCCTGCAGCCTTTGACTGCGCTCCTCCCAGCGAGGGCACATTCACATGATCCCGGCTCTTCGTTTTGCTTGCAGCTGCCAGATCATGTCTAGAAAAGCAAACAAAAAAAGTATCCAGCCCCAGTCTTGAATGCAGCTGAAATGTTTTCTTGGTGACATTTTTCTTTGTCAACAAATTGCTTATCACTTGAGTGTTGTGTTGTGATGCCCATCCCAAAGAGGAGAGATCTGCTGCTGAGAATGGG
Source organism: Parus major (assembly GCF_001522545.3). Lineage (NCBI taxonomy): Eukaryota > Metazoa > Chordata > Aves > Passeriformes > Paridae > Parus > Parus major. The sequence continues at coordinate 28,846,231 of NC_031776.1, forward strand.
GGGGAGGAATGCCCTGGAGAATAACTTGTTTGAGATGTGAGCACAGGCTTTATGAACAATGATTCTTTGTTGGATCTCAGCTCTAAGGTGCAATTTTGGTGGTATGATAATGCAGAAAATGTTTTAAGTCCTTGGGGAGGAAGCTGCTTTTCAGGTGGTGTCTTGCTCTTCCCTCATTATTGTAATGCTGTTCCTGAAGCTTTGTGTCAGTCATGCCGTGCTGCAGCATGAGAATGCTGGGGGTGATGGAGATCAGATCCAGGTGGATCTCTGTGCTTTGTTTTGGTATACAGTTGAATTCTTGGCATTTTTTTCCTGTTCTTCTAGCACCTTATTTTTCATGGAGCTGTGCTGTTTGGGAGCTGGGAGCCAAAGGGTCAAAGTTTGCTTCCAGGTACACTTATCTGATTCTTTTCACACTTGGATTTTTTTTCACACTGGAGTCAAAATCAGTCCATAAGTACATTACACGTACTTATCTTCCCTCGGATTACCAGTGTGGCAACTGGTTAATTAGTGTTTGGGGATGTAAGATGAATCTCAGTTTTTGTACCCTAGAGGTGGAAACTGTTCAGGTCCATTTTTTTGTCCTGTCCAGTAAGTGTCTTTATGTAAATGCTTTTCAAAATAAACACCCTGAGAGGGCAGGACAGCTCCTTTTGCTGAAATGTAGCAACCTGCTGAGGAAAGAGAGGTGTCAAATACCTTTGAAGCTCATCTCCTCCAAGCCCCTGCTGAGTGCATCTCTGCAACTGAGAGAGCTCAGATCGTAAACTTCAGCCTCCCCTCTCAAAAGGCAAAGCATCCTTGAGGAGTAACACTGCTGCTATTTATCAATTTGTGTGAGAATGAAGCCTGAATACTATTAAAGCTGAAACACTAATTAAGCCAATAAATTCCTTTGTCTTTTTTGGGTGTGTTTGCAATTAATATGCAAAATCCCATTGATTCCAGCAACTCCATAATTCACGATGCAGTGTTATTACATATTGACGGCGTACCCTGTGAAACATCCAAAAGACACTGCTGTGCATAGTAAGAGTCCTGCTGTGATCCCAGTTAAACTGTTACAGGCTGGGTGAGTCACAGCTCTCCACCAGGTTCTTCCAAAAGCCGATGTCGATGGAGGGGGCAGGAAGACCACACAGAAATGTGTCTCAGCTGAGCATACGCTGTGTCTCCAGGGCTACTTGCGCTTTATATTGCTTTTGGAATTACAGTGGGAAAAAAAAGGGAAGATGTTCCAGCTGATCCTCAAAAAAAAAGGCTGAAACTGATGCAAATAGAAACAGATTGTAAAGGAAATATGTGTTTGGATCGAAGCAAGGCAGTTCTTTAAAGCTGCCTTAGCTTTAATTTGCATCTGATGGGGCAATCTAAATAATCTTTCCTCAAGGTTTGTTCAAAGCTACGAGAAGTGAGACAGGACAGGAAGGCTTCTGAGAGATGGAGCACTTTTCTCTCTTCCAGAGGAACATTGTTTTGGCATCCTAGGACAAAACAAAGAGTCCTTGACCACTGAACCCTGCAATGACTCTGCCTAGAACTGCCTTTTGCAGTATCAGAATAAGTTCTGCCCCAATATTTTTCAGCATCCTTCCCTAAAGCAGCAAAATCAGGAGGACATTGTAAGGAATGATTGGCTCTTAGTCTCAGAACATTTAATTGTGAGGGCTGCCTACATGAGGCTTTGTTCCTGTTTTCTCTTATATTTTGACTCCTTTGCATCCCCAGGTCTGTGGCAGCTCTGCTCTAAGGTGGAAGGGCTCAAGAAAAGGATGTGGTTGGTAGAGTAGATATTCTTCATGGGGTTGGTCTGATCCCCATCCAAGTGGGTGGGCAGGTGCTCAGTGGATTTGGTGAAGCAGGAGCCAGGTTAAACTTAATCTTGGGCTGGAGTTTTGTGGTGGTGATCTTTTTTGTTGCTGTTTTCAGTTCTCAGGAAATTATTCTATTTGGTCTTGGCATAATCAATAAACCTCTGTATTGATATGTGCAGCCTCTGGAGCAGAGCCTGGCATGGATGTGCTTTTACTTGAGAACAGCACAAATCAAATACACAGTTGTTGAATTAATTTGTGATTGCTGTTTTCTCATAACTGCTCTTCTGGATTGCTCTTCCTGTTCTGCTGCCATCCTTCCAAAGGCAAAAAAAAAGGAGGCAATCAGGGTAAAACTGAAGCAATTGTAGATGCATTTGATCCCCATGTATGCAGAGGCTGTATGACAGCTTTAGGAGTGGAAGATACAATATACAGGATGCTATCTCTGATTTCAAAGATAACATGTTTGATTTCAGGCACAACGATAAAGCAGAATTCTTGATGGCTTGTCCAAGCTAATTTTCTTCTGAGTTAGTGCACTAACTACCTACCAAACCACAAGCTGTCCTTTTGCTTTTTCTTTTCTATTAGTGGACTAATAGGACTGCCAAGTTTTACTTTCTAGATGGGTCTTAAATGGGAAGCAGTTTGTTTCATGGAAGAAAGATGCTTGGGGAATCAATTTATGCCAGCTTGTATCCACCAGAAACCTCTGTACTTCAGCAGACTTTAAATTGAAAAATGGAGCTTGCTCTTCATACTGGATTTCTCAAACTACTTACTCCAAGCAATAGAAAAGCAAACTTGTCAGGTAGGCAGGGATTTTTTGAGGTATCTGTGTTTATCACTTGGTTCACTTCTGGAAATCTCCAAGTGAAATATGGGAGCCTGAATTGCTTAAGAAGGTCAAACGAGGTGAATATAACAGTCCCCTCTGGCCGAAAAAAATCCATTAATTGTGCTGTCAAATGGAAGTATGGACAATGGCAGAGCTGGCTTTTTAAAAATTTGTCTTAGCTCTTACAAACTGGTGGTGGGAGGGAGTGAAGTGAGAGGAGTAATATGATTTTGGGGTAGGACTGAGCAATCGCTTCTGTCTGCAAAATGAGGTCCATTTCTGTCCTAAGACCTTTCTACAAGGCACAAATACAAGGGCAAGTCTTCTAGGGGCAGAATGGCCTGGTGATTTCCCATGTGTTTCCCTGTAGGCTTCTCTGTGGGTGGCAGTTCCTTAGGGAGGCACCAGAGTTGGCATCAGGTAATGCAGAGAAAACTGTGGATTTAACAGATGTGAACCTGTTTTCTTCCTTTCTCTCTTTTATTCCTCATAAATAAGAAAATTACCTGCAATTGTAGCAAATGACATTCAAAACAAGTGTGGAAATATTATAAATATTGATTGTAGGATTTGGTTGAATATAGTAAATTCAAAGCCTGCAGGGAATTGTACCAGGAGACCAGTTATGGATGGTGCATTGCCAGGAGGAGTGGTGTTGTGTGGGACAGTGCCAAAGTGTGTCCTGTGCTCTGCTCTGCTCAGTGCCATCGTTAGCACTGGGACTCGTTAAGTAGAAGACCTGTCTGTTAAATTTGCAGATTGCATAAAGGCAGAGAAAATTATTAACCTCAAAGTGACTTTGACAAAACAGAGGAAATAGATGTCAAAATACCAGGAGAGAATTAAAGAGATGCAAGTTACCTTTACCTGGAGGCAGTCCATGGCATGGACATGTGCTGGAAAGTCAAAAGGGATGGTCCTTAAGGACAAGAGAGGAAAGGAAAGGTGATATTGAGATAATTTTGGTTAGGAGAGAGTGAGGGCTTTGAGATGTAGAAGCAAGGTCAAACAGAAAGGGAAATTTTTGGCTGGTAAGGCATGGGAGCAGGTTGCCTGGGAAGGTCTGTGGCACAAAAGGACTCTAAGAGCATACCAGACATCCATCAGATCTAGCTGTAACATAGCTGTGTTGGGGGGGGAGCCGAGCCAGACCATAGGCACTATTGATTTTCCATCACCTTTCCTTTCTCCGTGGATCTGCAGAGATATATACACCCATCTGCCTGCCTGTAATAGAGCCCTCGAGAAATGGAGTTTGGTGTTTTTCTGTGCCCCCAGCAACGCTGTCTCTGCACACCAGAGTGACTCCATCTCTGGTCCGTTTTGGAAGGGCAGGTGGAGGTACATGGGGTGATGGCGTGTGGGCAAGGTGATGCTGGTGGGAGGACTGTTGCAGGGAGTGTGTTCCTAGAGCTGAGCTCTGTTATCATAGCTCCAGACTGCCAGAGCTCACGATGGCCAGGATCCCCCCAGGTTCTATTGAATGACCGTGCAAAGGTGTTCTCAGCACACCGGCTGCTCTTTTGGCATAACCCCTACAAATCTGAGCACATTGTTTCTACATCTCTCTGAGCATGTGATTTTTGCATCTGTGGCAAGAAGATGGAAATATGGACCTGCTGATCAGCAGGCATCTAACACTCAGGTGCCTTTGAAGTTCATGAACAAGAGAAACTTGAATACCTCTGAGCTCCAGGAGTGCTGTGTGTATGTACCTGGTGCACCAGCACACAGCTCCATTCAGCCCAAGCGGGCTGAACACTCAGTGTTTTCACCACAGTGTCCCACACCAAGTGGGAATGCCTCTGATTTTTTTACTGGTAGTTTTTTTAAATCTGTATAATCCACAGATTATATGTTTAAAAACAACGGGCACAACGTGAAGTGTTTTCCTATGTAACTCGCCACTGGTAACTGTGTGAGTGATGCAGAGCTTTATCTCAAAATGCTGTATCCCTGCCACTTAATTTTCCTTTTCCTGTAGCCCCTTTGTCCAGCATCTCTGGCTTTGTAGGGGCTTTCTGAGGTCTCCTCTTCAAGTCCTAGTGCACTTCCAGGTGTGTCAATCCTACATGTGGAAAACAGAGACTTCATCAGAAGAAAACTTTGAGGTATGAAAGAAAAAGGGATGGCATAGTCCAGGAAGCCTGCTTGTGAATTTTTTTGTTTTCCCCTCCTCTCAGCTCAGATTATCAAATGGAAAAATGATTATATTTTTTCAAAAGGAAAAAGAAACCCCACTGTAAAAACATTCACGCTTTTCATAACTCAACTTGAGTTTGCTTTGCCTTCATTCACAAGGATTTGACTACCGGGCCAGAGCTGCTGTATTTCAGTCTCTGCAGGACGGGGTTTACAGTGGTGGTGCTGACTCACACTTCATTGAGAGTCACAAGCAGTGACTCCTGAGATGCATCAGCTGCTGCCAGACCCTGTGTCCCTCACAGGGCAGATCCCAGCGCCTCCTGCGGCTGAGCTCGCTGCAGGAGGATGTGGAGCCATGC
>NC_031776.1:28851585-28932365 GCF_001522545.3 Parus major
TGCAGGAGGATGTGGTGCCATGCAGGAGGTGCAGGAGGATGTGGTGCCATCAGCTGCTGCTGCCCTGGCATTTGGCTGAGCTGGCATTGCACAGTGGGGCAGTGGTGGCACACGTGACAGTGACTGAGATCGTTGGGAGGTGAAATCAGATTCAATTGCATTAGAAATTCATGTCAGATAAAGCCAGCTGAGGTACTGCAGAACTATACATACATCTGCTTAATATATTTATTACATATACCTCCCAGATTGATTCTGAGCTTAAAAAAAAAAAAAAAAAGTTTATTTTTCCTCTTCTCTGTTACTCATCTGGTAGTTTTGTAATATTTAGCTCTTCCTTGCTGTTTGATTGGATTTGTGAACTTTCCAGTTGTGTCAATAAAGCGATCAACAGAGAGATGGAGTTAGACTTGGCACAGGGAAGTCGTGTAGCAGATTTTCCTGCTCCTGCACACCTCAGGTCTGGTGTCGCTTGCAGTCACCAACAGCAGGCTGGACTGACCCTGCTCATTTGTGCAGCCCAATAGTAACACTGATTAAAATCTGGCATTAGCAGTGTAGCTTGGAGTATACTTCAAGGCTGATTGGATTGCAAAATGCCAGCAGAGTGCAGGTGTAAAAGCAGTCTCCAGCCATGCCTGCTTTTTGTGCCCAACAGAGGGTTCCTCCTCCAGCCTCTCTCTGGGGTGTTGTCCTGCCTTGCTCCTGGATCACAGGGACTGCATTTATTTTGGTGATAGCAGCATGCAGGGCTGTAGAGCTATTTGTGACTCATGGAGTTATCTGGACTTTATTCAAAGGCTGCTGGAACACAATCCCCAGTAACATGTTTCAGGGGACCCTGCCTGGGCAGGGAGGTTGGACAGGATAACCTCCAGCGGTCCCTTCTGTAACCCTAACTGTTCTGAGATTCTGTGACTTTCCACCTCTAGAACTGAAATAGAACATGACCCATGTGTGTTTCTAGGAAGACAAATCACTCTTCTTTGTCAGGATTACTCATCTCACCTCCTCCAGCACATACTTTGTCCTCTGTGCTCTGGTGTCTGTGAAAACGTGGCTGGAGTGGGGTGCCCAGCTCACTGCCATCCCCCAGACCACAAACTAAATGTTGTATTTCCAATGCTCCTTGGGTCTCACCTGGCTCAGACCTGCTGAGCCTGATGTGACTTTGCATTGTTTCCTCCATGAGTTCATCTGCTTCCCAAATCACATGCAAGGCTGGTGTCCACACCACCATCCTGCAGTGATGAGTGATCTGTGCTGTGCACAGCAGCTCCTCTGTCTGAGCTGCCATCCCATCACTTCCTTGGCAGAGTCCCTTCCTCAGTCTGGTGGGACACAGCTGCTGCCTCTGGCCTTTCCCACCTTTCTCATGCTCTTCCCTTTCAGCTCCACTGGAGAAAAGGGAATCTCTAAGCATGGACCCAGGGAGCAACCCAGGTCCCTTTGCTCTGTGTTTGTGGCTCCTGTGCTGCTGTCCATGCTTTGGTGCAGGCGGCCAAGCCCTGTCTTTGCAAGCACTACAGTGTCTCTGAAAAGCATGTGTCTGGAATAGAGAGGTGAGAGTGTCTTCAGCATCAAATAACCATCACTGCAAATTTGCATGTTTTGGTGCAGTTCGTGCCGCCTGGGAGCAGCCACAGGGGTGGGATCTCCATGGGACAATTTTCTTTTAGCCCGTGCAGGCAGTGGGAGTCCATGTAGCCAGAGGGTGAGGAAGTGAGGCTGTGCTTCAGAGAGGGTGAAACCTTGGCAAAACTCCCACCTTCTTCAAAAGGGGTCTGTGTGGTCTGCTGATTAAAATGATTTTAATGCAAATCAACATTAGCCTGTTCCACATTGCATGGAGCAAGGAGAGAGAAAAAAGAGAAGGGTGTGACATGGTTCTTTCAGCCTTGTAATTCTAAAATTTTGGTGCAGAGTGAGGAAATGTGTGCTAATAGCAACCCTCAGGGTAAAACCTTTTTAAATATTCCTGGTAGTTTTTTAGCCAACTAAACTAAACCAGAAAAACCCTGCCTCCATATTCAGGAGTTACACTTCATGAAGGATATCTCTCAGGTGTAATTTCATCCTTGATGTCACCCAAAAATTAGAGAGACAAAAAATATATCAAAATTGAGGAAAACCAGTGTAATCTTGAGAGATTAGAGCTGTGAGGGTCTGTGACCTGCAAAAAATCAGAGCGCAAGGCAAACAATGCTCTGTGTGTAAGTAACACTGATGAACATGTATGGGGATGGGAAAGAAGAGTGCATCAAGCATTAACTGCTGATGCAGACACCCTCCAGGCTTGCTCGTGTTGTGGTTTGTCGTGGCACACTCTGACTGGGCTCAATGGTTTTTTCCCCACCTGCTGTCTTGGAGGAAATCTTCATGCTGCCTCTGCCAAAGCTTAGTGGACAAAAACTTGTGGAGGAACAATGCATGGTCAGTGTGAGAGCAAAGAGTGTTATATTATCTTCTACTTCTTGTTCTACCTACACCTGAATGTTAATTTTTGTTTTCTCTTCAAGGGAAGCTGCTAAATACAAAGTACCTCTCCACCACCAGAGAAGCTGATAAGGTGATGATAAAAAATATACAGAATAAATGATGCTAAGAGCTGCATTATTCTAGAGAGGAGGGGAAGGCAGAGGGCACTGTAAATACCCTTTATGTACATTCCTGTGTTATCCCAGTGGTGTAGTGCAGGAGAGGGTACAGAGCCTCAGGGTTCACTCAGGCACTTACATAAAAAAAGATTCAGCAGCAGCAGTGTGTGTTAGAGAGCTAAGCCATAATTAAACACCCCCAGGTAGTTTAAATGAGACGTACACATTTGGAAGATAGTTTTTATCAGATCACGTCACCATCTGACTGGCACAGAAAACAAACAGCTGTGGCCTGTACTTTCCAGCATTGTTGTTTGCACAGTGAGCATCAAGGCTGCGTTGGCTGTGGGTCCAGAAGTGTGTTGTGCTTGTGCAAGAATGTCAGAGGGTTTCAAGCTGGTGCCTTCCACTCTTTTTCCCTGTCCTGGAGGGTGTAACTCACCCCTTGCTCTCCCTTTGTCAGGGCAGGGTGACAGAGCAGCTGGGGCTGTGGTCCGGAGCACCTTCACTCACCAGCCACATTCCTCTCCTGGTGAGGGTTGGCACTTGGCAAAGAGCAGCCAGACAAAACCTGAAACTGAAGCTGCTCTCACTGTCGTGGAAAGGATGCTGGAGCTGATGGTTGATGTGCAACTGCCTGATGGAGGTCAGAGCTTGGTGACTGTGAGTGACTGAACCAGGGTGTTCTAGAAAGCCTCTGTCCCATCAGCTGGGGGTTCACCCCTCATGGGTGGGGCTGTTGAATTGAAAAGGGAAATGTGTTAGCTTGAACCTCCAGTAAAGGTGTTTTCCTCAAGGCCTGAACCACTGGAGCCCATTGGAGCCAGGCTTTGAATTGTTACAGCAGTGACAGGATTTGCACGTGGTTACCACCCATCAGGTGTGAAGAAGACATTTCCAGCTGAAGGGGCAGCTGCCTTCCTGCCCAACCTGTCAAAGCTGTTAAATTGCTCCAGCTTAATCACAGGGAACTCCTTGAGCATTTCCAATGAGAGTATCTGATGAGAATGTGCATAAGGCTCTGGAATTCAATTTCAAGCCCCAAATGAGGAAAAAAAAGTTTACCTACAGCACTGTAAGCTCCTGGTAAGACTCAAAATAGCTAAAACACCTTGTGGAAATGCTGGCAGCCTGCTCAAAACATATTGAAGCCTGCCTTTTTGCTCCAGCAAGGAACAGGAGACCAGCCCTGTTGGTGCCCGTCCCCTGTGCACTACTGGGGTGCTGCACTTGGTCCGACCTGCTGGGACCTCACAGAGTTTGGGACAATAGACTTTGGCTTTAAAAATAATGCTCATTATTTTTACAACCCTGACGAAATGAGCAATTCCTCTGTAGGATCATTGTGTTTTCCTCATCCATTCTTCTGCAGAGCCCCTGCAATAGAAACCTGCAGAACAAGAGGCACCCCCTGATGTCACCTGGCCTCTTGTTCTGCAGGTTTCTGCTGCAGGGACTCTGCAGAAGGTGGGATGGGGAAAATGAGGGATCTGTCCAGCAGCCAGCTGCCTGATGTGGCAGCAGTACCCTTGGTGCTGGGGGAGCATCGTCCTTGCCTGCGGAGACAGGAGGGAAAAAAGCCTCTGTTCCCAAGGGCAGTGCTGGAGATGCCGGCCAGAGTTAGGACTGGCTTGATGGCTCCTGACGGTAGCAGGACAGGAGCCTGGAGGTGGTTTAACTGTGCCTTTGCCGTCGCCATGGTGGTTTCTTTGTGTTCTTTGGGTGTGTTGTGAATGAAGGGACGCTGTTAGGATGCCAGGTGGAGTGTTCTGGTGAGCTCACTGCATCACAGCCCTGTGACTGCAGGGGATGTGCCTCCCCGCCCTGGAGCTTTGCTTCAATATTTACAGAACACATTGACACATGTTTAAAAAGCTTCAGCTGGAATGAGCAAGACCAAACACTGCTGTGGGAATGTCACCGTGTCCCTTTGGAGAGACAGTGTGGGCAGCTGGCTGTGGGGCACAGAGCTCTTTTGGGATGACAGTGGTTAGAGGGGAAGCTGAGTCTGTAGCAATGGATGAGCTTTAGTGTAGGACAGAGGTGAGAGACATGGAAGAGGAGGGATGCTCAAGTCTGTGGTAGTAGAGTGAAACACGAAGCCAGGACCCAGCTTGAAAGGCTTTGTAAGAGATGTCCCAAGGAAAGCAAAGACCAGTTTGGGATAGAAAGTGAACTGACTTTAGGTCTACCAAGGAGTCTTTAGAGATAAAGCAGTGCACCCTGACTGGGAATAGCCCTGTCCTGCCCAAGGGGATTATCCAAGGGAAACCCTCAGAGCCACCTTGCAATAACTCCTTGGTCCCAAAACACTTGGTCCCATCATAATCATTGTCATGATTATTCTCTGCTGGGAGAGCTTGATTTTCCTAGGCATTAAACAGACAGATGAAAAAAGGGTGGTGTCAGCTAAACACTTCCAAAAGCTGTTATGGATATTTTAATGTTGCTGTGGACTTGTTTTCCAGCTTTCTCTAAAATCAAGTTTGGGGTCCATATAAATATACAGTGGTGAGCTTAGTGTCTCTTCAGAGAGGGAAAGGGACCAGAGCATCACTTTGCTATTCATTTCCAAAGGCAGGATGTACAAACAATATCAATATTTATTAAACAGCTTTGTTTATCCCAGGTTTGTAACAAAGAAAGTGACTTAGATTGTGGTGTTTGTCCTCTTTTCAGTGTCCTACTCCTCACCTGAGTTTGCAGGTTTTTCTTAATGCATATATTACTTCTGTATTTTGAGGACAACTGTATCCCAAATATCTTAAAAAGGGAAAGTGGCACTTAGTTTTTGGTTGCCTCAGTGGTTATATGATTTCTGCTTTTAAGAGTCCCTGTCTGTGATAGACAGTGGCTCTCACTACCCAGGCTTACAACAGAAGCTTTGTTGTCTGATTTTGCCCTTCCACTCTTCCTTCCTTCCCCTCAGCTGCTTAAAATAAACAGGGAAGTTTTAAATTCAATGAGACCAGTGAATTTAAAAAATCTGCTCCTATGAATGGCTTATTTTTTTTTTACTTCAGCTTAAACCTGATTTCAAGTGACATCAAGAAGAAGAAAAATATTCAAAAACCCCCAAAGCCCACTTAGAGCATAGTGAAAGTGCCCAGCCAGCAGTTTCCTCAGCAGCAGCTTTGCTGGAGGCTGTTTGCTGTGCCCCTTGCTGATGGGCACATGGAGAGTGCAGAGAGGGATTTCTAGACATCTCCTGCACTACAGAGGTGAGAATTTAGGTATTTACTCTTTTTTAAAGATGCAGAAAGTCGCCCCTGTGCATGGGGACAGCCACTGCTTGTTGCATCTGTACACAAGACAGAAACACACTGTAAGGCACGGTGCTGCTGCCTCTGAAAGATCAGGACTGTTACCAGCTGCTCCCTTTAAATTAATTTTCCCAAAGTCAGTCACAACATGAGCAGAGCGATGATCCTGATGACACTTCCCGAACAATTAGCACCGGGAGCGAGGAGCACCAGAGGACTCACGCCATGTTCTGTGCTGCATGTCTTCGGTATAAATAGCCTGGCTGGAGGATCTTTTGCCCAAAATTATGATGAAAGGGTGATTTTATGCTAATGCAACCTGTCAGTTGTGTTTGAAAGCAGGGACACCAGAGCTTTCTGCTCTGCTTCGATCAGGAACACTGGACTGATTAAACATCGGGCAACAGGAGGGTTGTTCATAGCTGGCTGGTGGGCACGAGGGCTCGTGGGGTGGGCACTGGTGGGCAGGTAGCTCTTATGAACTTCACAAACTGTCTGCTGTGTCCTCATGGTGTGAGGAGAGGCCATGCTCTGCACATGTGGATACAACTGGGATAAGGAGCACTCCTCACTCACCATGAGGGCAGTGACCTTGTGATGAGGCACCAAAGGAGACCATGGGGCTGTCCCAGCAGGAAAGATCCTGCCAGGTGGGTTGAAAGTGCTCAGCAACAGCCTGGATCTGGCTGCAACTGCTGACAAACCCAGCAGTGCCTGTGGTTTGCTGAGCTGGATCTCCAGGTGCTTTGCAGGGTAGGTTGGCAGCCAAAGTGACTGCTGCTGGTCCTAGAGGAACTGCATTTGTAAGTGGACACTTGTCCATCACAGATCTCATTCCTGCACTGCCTTCTAAGGCAGAAGTCTGTGGAAAAGATGTAAAGCCCTTGGGATGGAAAATACTTACAGTGCCAGGAGTTTGCTGAATCCTTGGCAGAGGTATGGTCCTTACTACGTAAGAATTAGCACCCAGCCAAAATGACTCAGACTAAAACCTCTTCAGAAAGTCCCTTAATGGATGGTTTTCTTCTCGTTCTCTTTCTTTGTTTTGACCAGCTATGGGCCAGTGGAAAGAGAGAGGAGAAAGTGTGTAAACCAGGGGGAACATCACTGTGCCCAAGGCAACATGCTGAACAAACTGCAGAGGAGGCACTGAGAAAAGTGCCTAAAGTTTCATGGGCAGAGATGCACAGTGATTTGTGTTAATTGACTAATGAGCAGTCTCTTGGAGACGCCCAGACTTTCAGACCCCTCAGCCTTTACCTCATAGAAGGACCTTTTGCAGTGCTGAGGTCAAGAGTCAGGGTCCACCCTAAGTGATGGCAGCGTGTGAAGTACTTAGAGAAGGATGCCAAAGACTGAAAAAGACTGATAGCAAAGGCTGGTGGAAAGACCACCCTCACCTGCTGGCAAGGCCTGTGAAGTTTTCACTTGAGTCACTCTAGTGGGGAGAACATGTGTGAATGTGGAAATTTGCTGTGGTGTGTTGGAGTTTAACTCTCTCCATCAATGGGGGCTTCTGGCTCATGCTTTAAAGGCATCTGGTCCCTCCAGCTCATCTTTCCAGCTTTAATAGGAGATGTGCATGTGCTTCCCCTTCCCCCCAATGCGTTACATTTTCAGACCAATTTTAAAAGTAACCTCTTTAATATTGAATTATTCCTGATCTCTATTGTCACTTCTAGCTGATTAGTTTAAGGACTGTGCTTGGTTTGTTTAATAACCTCTTGACACTAAACAAACAATCCTGAAAAGGGAACAATTTGCAAAACAGAAGGAAAACAAATAGCCTACAAGGGCACCCTCTTCAAAATAGAAAGACTGATTACATTAAAATGGCAAAATAATTCCTGACATTAAAAGAATGTATATAGATATTGGCTTATCTATATTCAAGGAAGATTTGAAAACACCGCAAAGTTAAAGTTTTCATTAGCAGTACAGTGAAATCTCTCAATTAGAATTCCTGAAGCATATTAAATGGTATTTAGCTTCTAACTCAATGCATCATTTTCTGTTAAATAATTGATCGTGGTGCAGAGATTGTGTTTGTGTAGTTTAAGAAAGCGATTAGACCAAAGAACATTTGGTAGGAAAGTTGCATTGATAACTGCGACACTACTGCAGCCGTGCTGTGGAGCTGCTCTCACAGCAGGGCTGGCCACTGAGGTGGGCAGGTGTTGGGCCTGAAGGGACTTGGGACAGTAAAAGCTGTGCTGGACCACAAGAAATTCGTCTTGAACACAGTGGGGAAGACTTCCAGGGATCCAAACTGCACAGGGATGAGACATGGATGCGAAGAGGGAGAACCCCTCACCCCAAAACCACACTGATGAACAGAGCAGAGGGTAAAAGGCTGAAACTCCAGAGATGTTGAGAGAAGACTCAGTAAGGAGTAATAGGATTCCTGGCAAAGGCCAGGTGTGATGAGGTTAGCCTGGAGGACAAATCCATCACTAGGCTCTGGCATGTCTGTGACCAGTGCCTGAAGCTCAGGGTTGTTATTTTTCCACGTGACATTACTTTACCCTCTACCCGCTTGGTGCCTGCAGTAGAGGAGTACTGTGATGTTACACCTCTCTGTTGCCACAGCACAAGAGACGCTGTCTTCAGAGGTGTGCACTTAAATAATACTTGAAATACTTATTTCAGCCTATCCCTCAGCCGTGTTTGGACTAGGAATGGTTTTATCTTCCTCTGTGGCTCTGCCGTGACTGGCATGGCACAATTGCAGCCACATGGAAGGTTCTGGTGGAATTCCCACTTGTCTGAGGTTAAACCCAAGGTTTCTGTTGTGCCTTTAATGTGGACAGGTCTCCTTGGAAATTTGCTGCCTAGGTGAGCAAAGCCATCTTCTGGGCTGCCCAAACACCACCCAGTTCTTCAGGGCTTCACCCCATTTTACAAGGTATTTAAGCTGATTGAATGGCACAACACAAAGCCCATAATGTCTAACCGCCAAGACTTTGGGTAGCTTCTCCCCCCGCTCAAGTTTTTAATTTTGATTTGCTTATATTCTTTAATGAGATGCAATTACAGTTTCAGTGTAGTAGGTAGGAGGCTTTATATTTGTACTGCTTTGTAGTAAAGACATAATTACTGCGTTTATGAATCAAATCCCTTTATGTATCATAAATACTTATTAAAACAGCCACTGGCAATTTTACCTCAACATGTTTCTTCATGAAGTAGGATTTATTGCCTATATAAAAATGCCAGTCTTCCCTGGATCTCCCTCCCCTACAATTGCTTGGCTTGCAGAATCCCCGTGCCTGGTTCAGAGTGGATCAGAAGGTGAGACATTCTACAAAGCACTTAAATAGCTGTGTGCGTGAGTACACAGCTCGTGTGCCCTGAAGACACCTTGGTGATTACTGTTTGTACTCCAGTGATATCTCCTGTCTGTCCTGCTCAGACTGCTGGGAGCAGACAGTAGTAGATGTCATCTTCATCTCATCCAAGTTTGGGGCTGAGTTGGCTGTAGCCTGTGCTGTACCACCTCAGCCACAGCAGAAGTGTTTGCCCAGTTTATTCTGTGCACTGAGCAGGGACAAGCGGATTGATGCTTCAGAGGAAATGTCTCCTTTAAATTCTTCAGTTTTGTGCAGAAAGGTGGGTTTCATGCAACTGAAGAAAGTTTCCCTTCAAATACAATTTTTTTCAAATTCAAGTGTTGTTTCACATTCTCTTCTTCTTAATCTCTGACTGGTTAAGTGGAGTGTCTGCCTCATCTTTAGAGGGAAAAAATGGCTGGGATGGGAGGCAGGAACACAGAGTAGAAATCTGGGAAAGACTTGAATATGGTGAATTGTTTGAAACTTCAGAGGGTGCTGTCAGAAGGAAGACTTGATTCATGGACTATTCAAACGGTAGGAAAGCATCTTTGATTTCTGTAGACAAAGCTTCAGAGTCCTAAACTGTTTAAAAGGAAGGCTGGCAAGGCAAAATACTGCAAGGTGTTGCCAGGAAGTTCGTGCCAGATTAACCTGATTTGTGTCTCCTTGGCTAAGCTAACAAACACCCTCAACACAAGAGCAGTAAATCTCCTCCCTGAAAATGTAGTCTTGAGAAAGTATTTTACAAGAAGTCATTGGTGAAACTAGAAAAGTTGCTTCTCAACAGATGAACAAATAAGGTTGATAGGGAATTCATTTTCAGGCAGAGAGCAACAAGCAAGGAACTTAATAAACATTTTTCTCCAAGGTAAGTCTTGGGTAAGATTTTCTTTAAGGATATAAGGACATTTCTTTAATAGCCCAAAAAGCCAAAATTTTATTTATTTCATTAGCCATTGAGACACTCTCAGGAGATCTGCGCAGTGGAGAGCAGAATCACAGATTTTTATATTATTTTTTTTTTCCCTCCCAAGAAGCAGCTGAAATGGAATGAAGTGTTGTGAGAAGTGTAAAGTCCTACATTTGGACCTTGAGACCATGCCAGGAGCTTGTGGTACACACTGGGGGCTGGGAGCTAGTGAGGACAGCCACCCTCTTTGGTCCAGTTATCAAAAAGGCAGCTGTAACCTAAGGATGGCATAGACTTTCCCCAGATAGAGTAAAATGAGATATCAGTAGCAGCACACAAGGTCTGTACATGTCCTTGCCTGAAATACTTCATATGTGGGTCACACATCCTTAAGAAAGATGAATTTACCCTCGAATTCAGGGAAAGACTAATAGAAAGAGAGCAAAGGGGAGAGTTTATCCTGCAGAGGAGGCTGGGAGCGCTCATTGAGCAGCGACAGGAGCTCTTCTCTTCGGGTGCTCTCTCAGAAAAAGACATAGGGGTGCAGAAGGAACTGTTTGAGTTAGAGGACAATGGGTAGGAAAAAATAGGGATATAGCATCATATAACTATAACCATGAAGGATGAGCGGGGGTCAAGATTTTCTACCAGCGAAAGAGCTGGGTCAGCTCCTGAAAGGACGTGAGGAAGGGCACAAAGAGCTCCTGGCTTACCAACGGGGCGTGTAACTCAGACACATCTAATAGCAGGGGACAGTAATCCTGGGGATCCCTTTGGTCATCAAGTCACTCCTAATGAGCCCCTTTATGCTCAGTCCTTCACAGCCAACACATGCAATTTGGGTTCACTGTGAAGGTCCTAATGTGCCTGCCCTAATTTATCCTATGGTTGTTATTCCTTTTTCATCAATAAGGAATAATGACACAATGAGACCCTGTAGTTGGATCATTAATTAGAGGAGTTTTCACCTTTCAATTAACAAAAGCAAAACGAATGCCTCCTGGATCCTTTTGCTGCCGTCCCGGGGGAAGGGAAAGGCAATAACCCCACACAGGTAGGGCAGCAGAGGAGTTTCATTGAGCAACAAGAGGTGCCGTCTCCGGAGCTGATTGATTGGCCCAGGAAGCTCGTTTAACCTGATATCTATCTTCAAGACAATCAGGCGCGATGAATAAAAAAGAAGGCGTCAAGCTCTTTAGTAAGAGAAGGCTGGTGGCTGATAAACAGATAATTACACAAAGCAAAGCTGTCACAACAATAAATGTGTTTTAGCAAGAAGTGATCCCTCGATGTGAGCACAGAAGGGTTGAAACCTCACCGTCATCCAGGAGTGATGGGAATGAAGGCAGATTTACCACATGGCAAACGGTGCTGGCATTTGTCACGGGAGATGTGCAGAGTCTGGACACTGCTTCAGCAAGCCCTAATGCAGGTGGTTGTTGCTCAGGCATTTGATCTGCAGTTTGCTTTTTCATGGAATCACTGGTTTGGGGGGGAAGGGACCTTGAAGATCATCTCATTCCAATCCCCCTTTCATGGGCAGGGATACCACCTGCTAGATCATATTGCTCACCAATTTGGCCTTGAACATTTCCAGGCTTGGGGCCTCCAAAACTCCTCTAGGCAACCATGTATGTGTGCCTCAGCACCCTCACACTGAAAATTTAATCTAAAACTTTCTCCCCTTGACCTAACACTGTCTGGCCATGTAAAAAGCTGCTCTCCCTTTTTCTAACAGCCCCCTTTAGGTACTGGAAGGTGTTCTAAGGTCTCCCTGGAGCTGTGTCTTCTCCAGGCTGAACACCCCAACTCTCTCAGTCGGTCCCTGCAGCAGAGGTGCTCCAGCTCACTTGGCATCTCCATGGCTTCTCTGGCTTCAGTCCAACAGGTCCATTCTTTCCTGGCCTCAGGACCCCAGAGCTGGATGCAGTGCTCCGGATGGATGTATCATGGGACCTGGCAAACTCTGGAGTTGTTGGATGGACCTGGCTGGACAGCTGCAGATGGCAAAGACGCCCTGCACCTCTCCTGGGGAGCTGTCAGGACTGTGCTTTCACCCCGTGCTCTTCCTCAGGAGCACGGGGAGACCTCAAGGACCTCGCTGGGAATCCCTTTGGGCATCCTTCTGAGAAATGCAAAGCAGGGGAGGCAGAGGCTGTTGGAGCCGGTGGTGGAGCGGGCTGCCCGCACCATTCCGGAGCTGTGCCCTGTGGCAGGGGACAGAGCCCGGCCCTTCCGGCGTGGGGGAGCCAGGCAGTGCCGGGAGCAGTGCCCAGCCGGGCTGTCCGCTCCCCTCCTCTCTCCACAGGGTGGCAATGCTGCCTTGGGCTCCAGAGCCCGGCCGCCGCCGCTCCCGGCCGCCCGGGGTCCCTGCGCACCCAGCGCCGCCGGGGACAGCCCTGGGGACAGCGACACGGGACAGCGGGGCTGCTGGCACACCTGGCACCTCCGGCTGGGCGCCTTTTCAGCATCACCGGGTGCTCCTTGCCCATGTCTGCGCGTTGGGGTGGCTTTTGGTCCCGTCCTGGCCATGCTCCCCCGCTCAGTGCCCATCTCCCCGGGTGGAAGAGGTCCATAGGGGGATGTCTCTGGGGCGCTTCAAGAGCTGTGTCAAACCCCTATCACATACTTGGAGGGCAGCACGATGCTGGTGTTTAACTGGGCTTTGTAAGTATGTGTGTGGCTCTAATTCCAGGTCCTCTCCTGCAGAAGCTGCCGAGTGGCAACAGAAGGAGCTGCTGAGTAGCAGACATTAAGTAGACAAACATTAAAATTGTGATGTAAAGGCAAGCGCTGGAAAGGCAGGTTCTAAGGAGAGGAGAAGCTTGGGGAAAGAACTGAAATGAATTCCTCTGAAGCAGCTGCAAAAAGATTTGCTTATTACAGACCACGTATCTCCACATGCATAAGAGGATGATGTGGCCAAGCAGAAGCTCACACCACTCCCATGGCTGAAGGTGAAGCCGTAAGACAGGCAGAAGGCCTTTGAGAGCAGAGCAGAGCACTCTCCCCCGATGAACAGCTGGAGCCCATGCGAGTGAGCTGGGCTGGGACCCCCCAGTGCTGCCATCCTCATGACCCAGGAGCAGCTGTGCCCTGGGAAGGCGTCCCCCAGGGTGTTCTTTTTTTGAACTGCATATTTGCAATATGCCAGCCCAACCAGCAGAGGCAGGTGGTGTATCTTAAGGCATGCAGGAGGCTAAGTTGTGTACATAATTGTTCTCCAGACTGAAGTAAAAATCAAAACCCATCTCCATTTCTGCCACAACAGGAGAGGCCAGATATGTCCTCTAATGATGTCATGTGTCAGAATTTCTTAATGACACTTTCCCCTCTGATTCTGTTTAATTTGCTCCCTCTCCTTCAGAAGATCACTCTCTTTTTACATCCCTCCAAATAAAGAGCATTTAGTTAGTGGGGAAGAAAAGATTGCCATTGAAGAACTAAGAAAAGCACTGGATTAATTCTCCGCCTGCAGCTAAACTGAGAGTTCATCTCCTAATAGGCCATTTCAAAGCAGTTAGATTTACTCTTTTAGACTAACCATACTGTCTGAACAATATTTTATGCCTGTGTTAAAATATAATAGGCTAGAGAGACAACTCAAATGTCAAGAGTAGATAGTGCTGTCAAAGTAATTTGTCTTGGGTAATAGATAGAGTGACATGACTTTGAAACATTCTGAGAAAGAAATCATTCTACATTTGAATGGATTGTTTCTTTCCCTTTAAAAAGGCCAAGACTGTATTATTTAAATCGTGTCTAGCAGGAAGTCTTTATTTTCTGTGAAAATAACATTGTTGTTTCCAGTGATGAGGACATGGCACAATGGGACTTTGCAGTGTTTGACAGGGGAATTAGGCGATGCCAGCACGATGCTCCCAGAGCATCCTCAGACCACCCCTCATGGAACCTTGGATACTTGGGGGAGCTTGGGAGCAGATTAAAAAATTGAACCCAGTGCTCAGGGAGGCAGCAGCAGTGCAGCTGGGTTCAGAGGAGGTGCCATTCAACCAAGGTGTTTCAAGGTGCCCTAAGGAGTGTGACAAGTTTTTCTTCTCCAGCATTAGCCATTTAGATAAAAAATGCTACTAAGTTGCAGGGGTAATTGTTTGTCACAGGTCTCCCCATGGCAGAGATGTTATTCTTGCTGTTTATAGATTTTTTAAAGCTTTCATCAACTTCCTCATAGGCAGCCTGTGAATACATTTATACTTAAGGGATATGGACGACCTGTTATCTAGTCTTGTCATTTGTCCAAATGTTCTGGAAGAAAGGCATAACTTAGTTCTTTGCTAAGAAAGTCTGTGTGAGGACTTAGAAAAAGTCAGAAAAGTCTTAAGAGAATTCATTGTCTTGTGTTAAAAAGATAAAAAGGAAGTTGGTGGGGTCTTATTTAGCAGAATACAGACTAAGTAAGATTTTCAGTATTTTTTTAGTCCCTTTGCACCACTGTGCCAGGTAAAAGAATGGTTGAGAAAGGAGCCAAGAACATTTCTATTCCCTTTAAAGTCTATTTCCACTGCAGGTATAAATATAACCAGCTAGCACAGCTGACAATCACCTTGTTTGGCATCTTCCCTAGTATTTTATTGTGCTCTCCTGGGCTCATGCTGAGCTGTCTCAAGGCTGGGGGGGTTCTGCTGGGGCAAGGGTAGGGTCAGGGTATTATCCATCCACAGGGATGGGGATTGGTCCTGCCCTGAGGTCAGAGTCTGGGGCCATCTCAGCCATGTCCAGGATGGGAAACCTCTTTAAAGGCACATAAAAGCCTACAGGTCATAACAAAATAATCACATGACACGTAAATACTTCCTTCACCAGGAAAAGAGGCATCTCATTAGGAAGCAGGTCCATACAAACCCAGCGTTGGATGTTATAGAAAAGCACTTGTCATTTCAACTCTGCCTGATGGCAGCACGGTGCTTGGATGGGGACCAGCTGCCCCAGCAGGGAGGTGTCCACAGGGCTGAGCTCCCATCCACTGGTGCCTCCCCCTTGGCAAAGCATCCAACACTAACAGCACCTTTTATTCCCCACCTCCCACACCCACAGGTGTAAATGACAGCAGAACCAAAACCGTGGGGCTGTAGCAATAAATGGCCTCATTTGAAGGTTTCCCAGGAACTTCCCCTAGGAATGTAGACAGCCAGCACTGACATCCTTGTTTCATGGAGGAGCAGACTGAAGCCTGGAGAGAGACATGTCCTGTTGGATTTAGAGGCAGTCTGTGGGAACAGGGTGTAGGTGTAGCTAGGGAGTCTCATGTTTTAGTGACAGCACTGACACTTGTATGCGAAATGTCCCTTTTCAATTGCTATTTTACTGTCACTTGCAGTCATTTCTATTCAAGGCATGTTATTAGCAAATCTTTGGGGAACCCCTTGAGATTTTTGGTTGATAACTAAAAGAAACTCCTTTATGTTCGTAATGATAAAACAAAGCATCAAGTCATTCGAGTTGATTTTACCCAAGACATTTCCTGAATTATTGCTCTCTCACAGCTGTCATGGGCTTGAAGCTTTCAAAAGCCCATTTTGTTTCTGCTCGTAGCCCTTTCATCGTCAAAGGCTGGTGCTGTACCCCTGGGTTTGCTTGTGCAGCTCAAAGAGGAGCGAGCGATGCAGCTCCTCAAAGTTAAACAAGAATTCCTCACGGTTAATGAACTTGTCTAATTTTATGCAGAAAATGCTACCATATTTTCTTTTAAAACTCACTCCGAATTCCAGGTTGATACCAATGGGGATAGCTCAAAAAGCATCTCAGACTTGGATGCAACTCCCTTTGACTTTCAGCCAGACCTATACACTCTCACACACTTTCAGGGGCGAAGATTTTCAGCTGTCAAAGTCTTTTAGGCAGCATCACAAACCCACCTGTCTTCTCTTCAGCACTGTGGCCAGCCAGGAAAAATCAATGACTCTCTACTTAGCTGTGTAAATCCAATTTACTGTAATTACCCATGTAAGAAAACGATATGGCTCTACTTTAAGGTTCTCCAATGTTACTTTATGATCTTCCTATAGTATTTTATCAATGTTGTGCTATTTTTTTCCCCTTGAGCAGTGAGTGAATAAGAAACTAAAAAACCCAACAAATAGCCTATATACAAAAAGACAAATAATGTCCCTAAAATGATTAAATTCCTCTGCAGGTGAGTGGGTAGAAATGCTTTTGCCTAGTCTGAAATCAAGTTGACCTAAATTATGCAGTATAGATTATTGCATTTAGAATAATAATGGTGTGCTGGATATAGTGGAGTGATTTTAAACCAAGGGCGTACAGCCTTTGCTGAGATCCAGATGGGTTTCTTAATCTGATTTATGATGCAAAATTTAGGTCAGGTGGATTGATTCCTAATAGAGATATAATGAATCAAAATTTCTAGAATGGCTTTATTTTGCACAGAGGTGTCAACAAGCTGTACTTCTCTATTTGTGCACTTGGCGTGTAATGATTCTCTTGCAAAAATCATAATCCATCAAGTCTTCCATTCAAGAATATCAATCAGTGCCAGGAACAAGACTGTTTTAGCCAGGAGTTCTCAGTCATTTTGTTTTCCTCTTCATGAACACATAAGGTGCTGTGGTATTTAAATTGTGCTTTGACATGTAATGATTAAATGTTTGAAAATGTCTCATTCAGTTTTTGTTGCCTCATCCATTTGTTTACACTGAGTCCTTGTTTTGCCATTGTTCCTGGGGTTTTTAGCATGCAATACTCATATTCTTGCCTTTAATAGCTGGGTGCAGAGCCATTTCAGTTTTCTGAAAAGAAATTTGGTTTTAGTGTTAGAAGGCTAAAATTAAAATTAATTTTATATTGGTTCCTGCTTTAACAGAAATGAAAACAAACCATTCCAAACCTTTCTCTTAATATACCTATCTTTGACATAACAAGCCAACATCATGATGATCATCATAAAACTTGTGATATAAACATGAACACAGAACTGTGGGAGCTTCTTGCCAAGATTTATGTCCTATGTGTTTTCCTGTGTTATGCTTTTTTTTTTTTGGACAGAGTGAAAGCAAAGTTACATGATTGTGCCACTGTAATTTCTAACCTTCTGACAGTGTTCATCTGCTGGGCAGGTTTCTGGCTACATGTGAGGATCTGATACCAGGCTTTGGGTTGGAAATACAGCAAATCCCTTACACTCAATAACAGTTCTGGGCAGGGCTGGGTGTGATGAGGTATAGTTATATACTGTAAATAAATGTACAAGCATGGCATTATTTATTGTGGTTGGGATTAATTGCTACAAACAATAACAGATACTTCTTTGTAATTTTGCTGAAACAATGTGAAATGTTTAAGCCAAGACAGCAGCCTGGAGCATCAAGGAGCTATGGAGTCACCCATGGAGGAGCAAAGCCTTCCCTAAAGAGCAGGACTAAGCATCCACATTATTTTTTAATTTGGTCATTGAGTTATGAAAATCAATTTAAAAGAAGATTAAGGTGGAGACCTCTAGAAAGCATGTTGAACTGGTGTCTGGAAATGTCATTAATACTTACTGCGCTCCTGAGAGTGTGCTGCTGTTAAAAAAAAACCTCTAATGGTGTGGCAAAAGTTGTTCACTTGCTAGTTTCAGCCAAAATTCAGCTCACTGGTGTGACCACTAATGTCCTGCTTCAGCCTCCACAGGCTACTGCCATCAGCCTCTTCCCTGAAGCATCCTCTGGCATTACACAGATGGTCAGGGAGTAAGTGAGGGCTGGAGGTGATCTTCATATCTCTTCTCCCTGCGTGAGAAAATTGCTGTTTGCAGAATGATTAGAGACCCTGGGGTACAGGAGAGCCCCATCTCCATTTCCCTGTGTGGAAGCATTGATGGAAGTGCAGCTTTCCTCACTGTACCCTCCCATTTAAACAGGCTGAAAACAACGGGCTGCTCTGCTAAGTGCTATTTGCCACGCTGGATGCAGGCAGCTATGGGTGGCTTCTAAAATGTTTCTATCTTTATTGCAGCCCCCTCCACACAAACCCAACAGCCCAGCCTTGCAAACACGCTCAGACCTATCCTCCTCCAGCACGTGGCAGGCTGAGATGCTGCTCGCCTCCAGCCTTCCTGCAGATCATCAGTTTTATCCCCCCCATCTCTTGTAATTCTGGTGTGTAACTGAGAAAATTATACCTCATTTCTTCCTTGGTGTAAATTGATGCAGCTGCCTTGCAGTCGGAGGGGCTGTGCCAGATTGTACCAGCCGTGAGCTTGGCTGGGAGCCAGCGCTTGGCACAAACTTGCTGAAAGCTGTGTACAAACAAGGCTTGTCACTATGTATGTTATTGCCCTTTTGTTTAGGATATAAATATGTCCCATATATGCCAGCAAGCCTCTCATTTGCTATTTCAATGGAGAATCCTGTAAAACAGCTGTCATGCTGTCTCCTGTCAAATCAGTTTTAGATGCATGTGTCCTTCCCCATAATAAACAGGTATGAAATTGTCTTTATGCACTGCGCCAGCCCTTGTCACCAGGAATGCAAACGAGGGAAGCCTGGAAAAAAGAATAGCCCTGAAACCTGGTACTCTGATGGAGCACCATGAAAGTTGCTTAGACCTCTTCAAAGAGACTTACAAGCAGAAAATTTTGGGGCGTGAAGTAATGAACTAATGCTGATGGGTGTAGAAAAATGGGGTGAAGTCCTTGCTGGTCCACAAGGCTGGCTTTCTACACTGGTTGTAGGAGCACAGAGACAAAGCAGCTCTTGTCCTGGCCCAGGCTGGAGTGGAGCACAGCAGAACGCTCCTTCCTGCATCCAGCAAGATGGAGCATGCTTTGAGAATAATTGCCTGTGCAAGAATGTTCCAGTCTATAGTGGAAGGAAAGGAGATGGGCAGGATTTCAGCAGTGTTATATCTTTTATGACTCCTGGACCCATTACATACATTGTTAATGTGAGGGGTGGCTGCTAATTTATGACTGTTCTTGTCACTGGGTGGCTTCCTATGAGAACAGGCCACCAGGGCTCCAGCTCGGAGGAACACCAAGTATGTTTTATTCAAGGGACACAAAACATGTTGAGGTCCTTGATGGAAAATTGCTCCCCACCCTGTCCTTGTATGGGCCAGCATCAGTTTGGGAAGACCTGAGCTTGGGTGATGTGTCTGAGTGCCCAGCTTTTCCCTCACCCGAGTTTGATTAAAAACCCCAACATGACATATGTCAAAAGCCACTCAAGCACTGCCTTGCTCTTACACTCTACCCATGGGAGAGTTGCTCTTCAATATGAATGGGAAATTAAGCTTAGTTTATAATTTCTGAAACTTTTTGCCTCTACACTTAAATTCTACCTTGTACACCAAGTGTTTTGTGGCAAACCTGTTTTTGATGAAGTGCTTCTCTCCAGTGGCTGGCATTGGTTCTTCACATGAATTCAGTGTCAGGTTGTGAAAATCTCCCATGCACAAATAGAGATTATGAGGCAGATTTGCAGAGATGAATATCTGGCCCGTACATTTAATTCTTGTTTTCTTAGGCCATGTCTCTGAGGTGGCTGACACGAAGCTGACAGCACCAAATAAATTGCCTATTAGCTATTAGTATCTTGTTTCATGCAATAACAGTCAAATCTGCTTACATCTGACAGCAGTGTGTGAAGATTTGGGAAGTTTAGGGTATCCATCAGGGATAATTTTTCCCAAAGACTCCATAGGTCAAAAACAAGTAGGTGGGGTCACACACTGACAGCTGGGGTGAGGAGCCTCTCAAGACAAGGCTTGAATGCTGGTGTTGTTCTTCACACTGAGCATGAAGGGAGCAATGTCTTACAGCTTAGAGATCCTGCAGCTGATGAATTACCCATCTCCTCCCCACTTCAGCAGTGTGCTGTTAAAATCAGAAGACTCTTATGAAATTGTGTTTGCGGCTGAGCCAAGGATGTTGAAACTGTGATGTACTACCAGGACCATTGGTCATAGAGCAATTAGGGAAGTGCTCCTGGGCATGGCTCACCACACGCAAGTCAGACCTCTGAGACAGGATTTTAAACAGGGATGCTGAAAACACAGGTCCAAGGAGAAACCAGGGAAAGAATGACTTTTCTGGAGAGTATTTCTAAGATTTGTAACAGGAAAACACAGTTTTGAAGAGATTTCATTGAAGACTGAAATTTCACTGGGAATCATAGAATCACAGATTGGTTTGGATCATCCAGTTCCAACCCCCCCTGCCCTGGGCAGGGACATTTTCCACTAGACCAAGCTGTTCAAAGCCCCATCCAACCTTGCCTTGAGCATTTTCAAGGATGGGACATCCCCACCTTCTCTGGGCAATCTGATCCAGTGCCTCACTACTATCACAGCAAAGAATTTCTCCCTGATATCTAACCTAAACCTGCCCCCATTCAATTTAGAGCCATTCCCCCTGGTCCTATCACTACAAGGCCTTTTAAAAAGCCCCCTTGTCAGTTTTCTTGTAGCCTGTTTAGGTACTGGAAGTTGTGCTAAGTGCTCCCTTAAACCTTCTCTTCTGCAGGCTGAACAACCCCAACTCTCTCAGCCTCTCTCAGTGTGTCTCCATAGCAGAGATGCTCCAGCCCTCTGAGCATCTTTGGGGTCTTCTCTGGACTCACTCCAGCAGGTCCACATCCTTTCTGTGCTGAACAAGAGGTGTTTGGTTCTGGACTCCAATGAATGATAGTTTTAAAAGAAATTGTTACAGCTCTTCACTGAGGTGTGTGGTGTGTTAGATGTGAGGAACTGGCCTCACAAAATCAGTGGGTGTTGATTTATTGGTGTGGCTGACCAGAAGGGTGCCAGTTGCTGAACAGAGGCTTAAGCTGTACAGGGAGGAGAAACTACTGTCCCTGGCCACTCTTCTTCCTGCTGCCAATGGGCAGAGGTGTGTCCCACATTGTCCCCACTAGCTCAGGTGACAGGTTGCCTTTCCTTACCAGCTTCATGTTGGCTGACATGCTCACAAGAGCCCAGCCCTGCTGCTTGATTTTTGCTGCCCGCTTCAGACAGACCTTTGGCAAAGGCACATGTTTGCTGATGATAATATCCTGCTCCCCTGCAGTTAGCTCTGCCCTCTTAATTTTACTTCTGTGAGGTCACTTTACCACTCTTTTTTACAGCCAACTAAGGCATCATGCCCATCAAACTCGCTTTTACTAGGCAGGCCAGACTTGATCTAATAGGCGTGGGTTGAAGGCGTTAGCCTGATATATTCATTTTGACACTCCACAGTAATCCAGGAGACTCTTAGTGCAGGAGTTTGGGGAGAGCATTGTCAGAATGACACAGTTCTTCCCAAGGAACTGTTCTTGCAAGGTCTGAAATCCCCAGATTGTACCAGGAAGTATGTGGTGATACCTTCTGACATTTTGTACAACTGCAGACAAAAACAGCTGTACTGGCACAGGAGGACGGGGCACTTGGTCAGGAATTACAGCTGAAGGGCAAAAGCAGCAGAAATAAAACAAAAGGTCTCCAGAGCATGAAGTTTCCACCCTCCTTTGGGATGCTTTGCATGCTGGTGGTGGAAGAAACAGGGTGTATCAGCATTTCTTTCTACAGTTGGATGAGAACAGACACCTGTTAGGAACAACCAATGCTTCCTGATGCCAGGAGAAACTCATATTACTGTGCCTTCTGCAAGGACCTGGCTGGGACAAGGGCTGGTCTGGCAGGTCCATGCTTCTCATCCCTTGTTGATCCTCCTGTCTCAGGGGATCCCTGGTCCCTGTGGCAGCTCGGTGTGTGTCCTGGCACCCACCACTGAGCAGCGTGCCCTGCTGCTGGGGCACCACCGTGTTACAGCTGTCAGCAAGATTGAAACAAACCAAATTGAACAGATTCAATTGCTGCTCTCAGGGTGTTTTTTGCCTCTTTGCTTTGGTAGGATGTTGCTGAGGGTCAGAGGGCCTTGGAGGGGGAGTGGTTTGGTTTTGCCAGACTCCTGTCCAAGCTGATGTGGGACTGGCTGCCTTTTTCTAAAGACCCCAGTGGAGTAAAGCCCCTGAGCACCACTGTTGAAGAAGCAACTGGGCTTAAAGTGATGCTCTGGATGTGTAAAATCCCAGGAGGTGGTAGCACATCTCTTGAAGGGATCATGATTGCCTCAGCTGTCATAGTGTGCCTGAGTTTATTGGACTAACTCTAAGGTTTCATCTTTTTATAACTTTCCCTGAGATTCTTTCCCTTCCTCTGAAATATTGCAGTGGGTGAGGTAAGGTCCAAACAGCTCAGCTGAGCTCTTCTGAGCCTTGTAGAGGGATGAGTGCCCAGTGTTCTAAAACCCTGCCTCCTCTCCCTCCTGAGCCATGCTGGCAGGGCAGATCCACCTGCTCCTCACAGCTCTTTGGGGAAGGACAGTGCTCCCAAGGACCAGTGGTAAAGGGGTGATGCCATCCCTTCTGGACCATCCTTGCTGTCATTCCATATTTATGTCAGAGCTCCACACAGCTTTACCCTTGTACCCCTTCTCTTCTCCCTCTACTTCTCTTCAGGCTTGCTCATCTCAGTCCAGAGAATGTTGGTGGCTCGTGGTATGGTGTTGCTCTCCCAAATCACAGTCACAGCCTGTCTTTTTGACATGTCCTAGTGGATACCTGGTTTCCAGCTCAAGCCCTCTGCATCCAGGCTATGCCTATGCCCTACATGCTATTTCTGTACAGCAGCTACAAGCAACCACCTCTCCATCACCCTCTGGCGTTACATTTTTCCTCCACTTTCCCCTGCACCCACCCTTCCTCCTCGCCAGACAGATGCAGCTTGATGAGCCACATGGAGTTTCCTTTTTCAGTTGTCAGAAGCCTTCTCTTCCCCTCTGTAAATCTCCCTGTTCCTTCATGTCCTTCAGTAGCTCCTTCTTCAGATGGTGCCACTCCAAAATAATCACTTGGTGATGACCCAAGGTCATGGAATCATTGGATCATTAACATTGGAAAAGACCTCTAAATCTAAGTCCAGCCACTAACGTCCCACTGCCATCACTGAGTGGTGGGTGCTTCAGCCCTTGCTCTCACCCTGCTTGTCTGTAGCTGTCTCTGACCCTGGGCTGGAAATCTCTCTTTAGTCTGCTCTTGCTAAGAGTCTGGCATGGGAGCCTGCTCATTTCTGAGCTGAAACTAACTCAGCAAACTCCAGCTTTGATTGCAAATGTAAAAATACCCCTCCTCTGCCCCAAGAGCAAAGGGCTGGTCTGCATGTTTCCCAGCAGGTGAGAGGGGGGTAGAACAGTCCTTATTTGCGCAATTTGGGGTGTGTGAGTGCAGGAGAGGAGCTGCTGAGCACCAGGATGTCCCTCCTGACAGCTGCCAGGTTTGCT
This sequence comes from Parus major, assembly GCF_001522545.3. NCBI lineage: Eukaryota > Metazoa > Chordata > Aves > Passeriformes > Paridae > Parus > Parus major. The sequence goes on from NC_031776.1 coordinate 28,874,967, forward strand.
CTCAGGCTGGGGAAGCTCCACCAGGGCAGGTCCACACCTGCACCTCACCCTCTGGAGTGAACAGGGGGGATTTATTCCATCACTGGCGGGGCTGAGGAAAGAAGAGAAATTCAAGGAAAGAATCAGAGGGCAAAACAGTTTCCAAAACATGTTTTGGAAATTTGCAGGAGTTTGATGCTCCTTTAAGAGTATTTTCATTTTGTGCAGACTGCTAGGACAGGATAATTAGCCAATTAGCCAAACATAATGTCTAGGTCTTTTTTTCATCTTCATGCCAAATTTATTTTTAAACTCCCTCCCCTCTAGCCAAAAGTCCAGCTGTTTCTCAAAATCATGTTGTGATTAATCTTGGTCCTCATTGTAATCAAGAACAAAAATCCCCTTCATTACACTGCGGCCAAGGTTTCTGCTAGGAGGATTTTGGTCAACGTTCTTCAACTTGCACATTTAAATAAACATAAGTTTTTACTTTAAAAAGCAATTTGGGAAAAAAAATTAAATACTATTTAAAATATTATTTCTGTAGATGTACCATTTACAAAATCCTTTGTGGAAGGATCATTCTTGATTTTAAAAAATAAAATCTTTCCGATTTAAACAAAAGAGCCTGGAGACAAACTGGAATTTTACTGCAAATGTTTTATATAAAAGCAAAGACTTGCCCTCACCAAATGCTTCCAAACTTAAACAAAGCAAGCTGAAAATTCAGCACAGAAATAGGTTTTTGCTCCTGTTTGTTTTAACTCTCTTTCTGGTTGATTTATTACCCTCGGCACCCCGCAGCACCATCTGAGCAGTCTTTCATCACTCTGCTCTTCTCTTTCGGACATGATGAAACTTTCTGGCTCCTTGCTGTCCTCCCAGCAGTGATGAGCGTGGAGCAGGCGCCCAGCTCTGCTGCCAAACACCCACCTTCAACGCTTGTGTTTGCTCTCATCTTGCTCCTGCCAGCAATTTGGGTTGCACTGGTGTGTGCCTGGGAGGATGGGAGATGGCCAGGAGGGAAAAAAAAAAAAGAAAGAAAGACAATTAATTAAGTCAATTTATCAATTAAAAGTTAGTCCATACACCAGGCCTTTCCTTCTGCTTACACACCAGTTTATTTAAAAAAAATAAAAAATAAAAATGAGAGGGCTTCTAGGTGCAGTGGTCACTGAAGCATGGAGCTGTTTGAGTCCTGAGTGAGCCCAGCCTGTTTTTAATCGTGTGTATATGTTGTATTCACCCCAGCCAGTGATTCCCACCTTCATTTTTCACCTCTCACCCAGGAGCTGCAGGCTGAGAGCCCAAGGCATTTGCTAGTCCATTACATCACTCTGAAGCACCAAACCCCATCCATGGCTTTTTGTCCAGCTTCCCAGTGATTGTTTTGTCCCATCTTGTCAGTTGAGAGCTGCTGGAGCTGGCAACCAGGTGAGCTGCTGCAGCACCAGAGGTGTGCCCAGGCAGGGCAGGTGAGCTCTGGGTGGGGGACAGCTGGGGTTGGCACCACTGCTGCCATTGTCACGTGTGGAAAATCAGAAATACACGCTCAGGCATATTTATGTACGCACACTCCTGGTGTCTGGATGGGTCCTTCATGACACCTGCCATAGGTGTTCCAGCCTGGAAGTGCCACAGGTCATGGAATCTGAAGCCTTTCCCAGGTTTTCCTTTGTGGCAGCCTAGTTTTGCCAATGGCTCAGTACAGTAGATTCTCCTGTTAACGAGACTATAATTAGGCAGGGTTTTTCTGGAAATGGATTTTCCAGCCCATCAAACATACTGAGATCTTAAGCACTGCCCCATCCAGCAGTGGCTTAAACAGGGCAGCATACAAATGTAGTTGAATTTTCTTTTTCTGGGGTGTCTTAAGAAAATTTTTGTGGTGGCAGTCCCACCCCAAGACACCACAAAATGCCCACAGCCATGATGTCTGCCCATGTCTGCCAAAGGAGACCATGGGCAAGGCAGAGGCAGATGCTGGGGGAGTGGCTGCAGAGAAGATTCTGCAGCAAAACCCTCATCACAGGTTGAGTCACCATGAGGTGCTGAGAAACTGGCAAAGAGAGCAGCTAATCCAAGAAGCCTGGAAACGTGAGCTCAGCAGACCACACAGGTTCAGAAATCACGGATTAAAAATCTCTCTCCCAGAAGAGCATTCCCCCTGTACGTGTTCTCTGGAGGCAGGATGGAATCTAACCTGATTTTGGAATGCTTTGTTTTGGCAATATGAGGTCTCATTTCCACCCATCAGCAGCCAACACTTGAATATGTAAATTATAGGGTATAAATTAAATGGGTATTTTGGAGTTCAAAGGCATGTATTGGCTATTGCATCATCTAATACTGAGATCTTGCAAGCTACCAAGTGATCCAGATAACTGAGTCCATGAAAAGGCTGTGTTTTTGTAGCCTGTGTGATCCAACCAACACTTTCCTAATCCAGCCCAGTGTCACTGAAACTATGAGAGTGCGTGTGGCTTGAAAAAATTAAAACCCACACATGAAACCAACAAACTTTTAACTGCAATCCCAACTCCATGCTTCTACTGATTCTGGTGAAGCCAACAGCGCCATTCATCCATCAGGAGAGATACAGAGAAGGGGAAGGGATCACCAAGGGCATGCAAGAGTTTCCATATGACAAACACTAAACAGATTGGGACTTTTCCTCCTGGAAATAAATGACTGTGAGGGAGATGAGCTAGAAGCTGTGATATCTTGAAGGTGATGGATGGAGTGACCAGGGGATTATTCACTGTGTTGTTGAGCACAAGTATTCACTGGTGAGCAGCAGGTTCAAAGGAAACACAAAAAAATGCTTCCTAGTGCTTCCTCACCTGATTCCCAATTACACCGAGCCCCCTGTCTGCCTCCATGGAAACTTTTTGTGCCTCAGGTGGTCAGTCAAGTGTTTTTTCTGTTGTTCTCAGAGTGAATAGAAGGAGCTGCTCTGTAGCAGGAGAGGTCTTGGGTTGACAAGAACACATTGCATAATGGGTACTTAAAAATATTTAAGCCACCAAAATAGTCATCTTCCGACTGTGCCCCTCACTAACCTGTTAGTCCAAAAGGAAGGTGGGCAGCTCTAGCACAGCAGAAAGCAGCAACACCTGGTACCTTTCCCCTTGTCACTTGCCAGTCTGGAGCAATCAGTCAACTGCTCCATAAGCAAAACACTTGAAACCTTCAGAGGTATTTTTCTTTGTTGTTATGAAAAGGTGACACACACAGCTAAGCAGCACTGACTCGCATTGTGCTGCTTTATATGAATGCACATAACCACCTGCGACCTGCCAGCCCCTCGTTTGTCAATGGGGAGCAATCATTCAGCCACTTAGCAATTGCCAGGAGAAATGCTCTGAAGCTTTCCAACTGAAAATTAAAGAACAGCACTTTGGTGAGTGATTGCAATTCCCTGACAAAGCGTCCCAGAATCTTAAAAATAGCTGTGAATTTTTATATATATCAGTAAATAATTGTTGGTTGATTTCTTCCATTTCTCAGCAAGCTGGGTTAATTCTTTAATTAATGGTCATTAGGGATTTAGAAGACAAATGAGTCATTCATTAGCTTGGTGTCCAAACTAATGAGCAATAAATGCTTATGAAAGACGTGATTTATTTAGTATTCAGAATGTGTGTCATTATGTGCTACTGATGAAGATGCTAAGAAGCAAAGCTGACCCATGCCTCGCAGCCCGCTCTGCGGGACCACACAGATGCTGAGTTTGGGGAGCTCCCAGGAAGTCAGCAGCCTTCCTATTACTAACAGGGTTTAGCTCAGACAGCTGGGACTAAGTTTTCTCCTAAAGTGAGGTGTTTTCCTAGAGGCTGAGTCCAGGAGGATGGCTCCTGCCTGTGTCAGACCACGTATCTGAGATTTTCAATGTGCATGTGGCACTACCATGGGCTGTACTCCCTTGTCCCAAAACCAGTTTTAGACTTTTCTTTGGTAGTGTCCAGACAAGCAGCCCAATATCTGAGAAGAGAGGCTGTGCTGCTGCCCCCATTACCATTCTGTTTCATCTGTGATCTTTCAGGAAGGCATTCCACCCGCCCAGCCTTTCTTTCCCACAGTTGAGAGAAGGAGTTGTAATAGTGCAGACCAAAGCTAACACACCAAAATGTCAGAAGTAGTGAGAAAAAGGAATCACAGAAGGTGCAGAAGTTATGGCTGGTCCCAAGAAAAGTTTACTCTGCATCCTTTTTGATGCAAGCCAGAAGACACAAGCTGGGTGGCTGCTGCACATACCACAGGGCCAGGAGTTGTAACACTAGCAGGTTATTATGGTAGGTAAAACTGGATTGCAGATGGCCCTAGTCGCCAGTCCAGGCTTATAAAACCTGCTGGTGCCATGTGGAGGGTGGCTCTCAGCTTAGTAGGAGAGGATTTGTGGTCAGGGAGCAGTACATGTCATGGGTGCTTATTTTGGAAAAGAAGCTCCTGACTTGGTGTGTGTTGGTGTGATTTGGTGTGCTTACTAATGAACCTCCTGGAGTTGCTCTCAGGTGGCTCCTCTGGTCCCAGGAAAACATTTTGTGGACCAGACAGATCAGCTTCTTTTCTTAAAAAAGAAAGATCATCAACCCCCTTGGTGTCTGGTGGGTTAAGAGTTTGTGGGTTAAGCCCTGTGACACTTCCACTGCTATTCCTCAAAGTTTTGAAAGCCTGGCTTTTAATTAAGACTTTAAAAAAAGAGAGATGTCATTGAAGTCAGTTGAAGGAGACAATTAAAATATCTGAAAATTAATTCAAAATAAAAGGAATCTTCAGATGTATGATTTTTGGACCAGGGGTCCTCCGGGGCACAACTAATTACTGCAGAGACCAGAGGCAAGACTGAGGTGAGTTCATTTTGCTCCTCAGCAAGCTCCACCGTGTCCCTGATGAGAGCAGGGGGCCCTCAGGCATGTGCTGCACATCACTGGTGCTGCCCAGGGCTGGGAAAAGAGATGGAAAGTTACCTCACCTCGTCCTTGTAGCACTACCACACCTGTGAGGGGTTTGGAGTTGTTGCCAGCAGAAACAAGGTAGACAGGTGACTTCTGTGTCACCTCTGTGAGGCTGCCTGCTGACCCCAAGCAGGGCTTGGGGGATCTGGTGTGGGCAGGAATTTGTGACATTTGCCTGCATTTGTTTGGGCACAGCAGGCACGCGGTGGCTTCTCCAAACTCCAGTGTCTCAAGAAGGATCACTGAAGTGGCCAAAGGTCCTTCTGGCTTGGTCGTGTCAAATCTCAACTTCTGGAGACTCAAATCATTGGGTTATACGTGGCAAAGTGCTGCTTGTGTGGGATGGAGTGATCTGTCCCTGCAGACACGCTTTAACCAGCCTGGCGAGCTGTGCTGGGCTCTGAGCCGGCCCTTCCTGCTTCAGAGATGTTGAGTTAATCTTGTCTGTCATGGTGGAGCAGCTCAGATCTCATCCAGGAGCAAACAACCTGACATTTAAATAAGATAACCAATTTGAGCCTCTCTGAAACATCAGCACAGCTCAATTTATGCCATTTAAGAAAGGCATTTATTGTTTCCTTGCATAAGCAGCAGCAGCAGAGGTAATGCATTCTCCCTTGCTGTTTTTTGAAGGAGGTTGTAGCCCTTTTTAATGTGTGACCTTCAAGCTCCACAGAAAACTTACAAATGAAAAGCTCCTGCAAGTAATCCTGTTTGTAGTCAATATAGCTGCATTCTGCAGAGGTTGGGTATAAGTTTTTCACCTCAGAATAGCAGGAAATAAACCAAGGGCGGGTCTTCTACCTTTTAATAAATGGATTATCTGGCATTCAAAAATCCTCCCTTAAGCTTAGACTCTGAATTACGCTATTGCAAGAAATGTTTTTAATTTAATTGAAGAGTGGTTCTTGAAGACTTGGCTCTGGCCATGGTGGGTACCTTTTGTCACAGAGCCAGAGCTCGGTGATGCTGTTTACCTGTGAGGTTACGTGGGAGGGGGAGACTCAGCGTGCAGCGTGGGCTGCAGTGCCTGTGTCCTTTGCAAATGCTTCTCATTAATTTACTGATGAATGAGAAAGTGGGGGGAGAATGGGCATTTTTCATGTCTTCCTGCTGCTCCAGTCAGCTCTCCCTGTAAGAAAATCTCTTTCTCGGCAGCTTGTAGAAGTTCATAAAAAATAAGTGTCAGAAAAGTAAGTTTTTTTGGCAGTGGCTGCAGCTGCTCAGACTTGGCAGGTGACCTCCAAGGGCACGTGGGACTGGGGTTCAGCAGGATGTGTGCCCCCCACAGCCCTGGGTGAGCACCCAGACAAGGCCAGGCTGCTGGGGTGATCAGCATGGGTAATTAAAGAGGTGTCCAAGTCTCTTGGTGACTAAAGAGGATTTCTGTATTTCCCTGCCAGAGCACTGATTCCAAACCTTGGCCTCTCTCTGGACAAAAGGCTTAGCAGATCTACTGCTTTTAATGTATTTTTTATAGGGGTGGGGGGGATTGTGAGCTGACCTGGCCTGCTCACTCTGCAATATGAGAGCGAAAACTCTTAATTTCCTGTAGCAAACAGTCATTGCAACTTTATTTTTAGCATCTGCACAGTCAAAGCAGCTCCGGGCAAGCAAGTGAATGCTGGCAGGGGAATGGGCCTCCTTGATGAGTGTAGCCCTGTGCTCCTGTGAAAACTGGGACTGATTTGGCTGAGTTATGAGCCTTGGAGAGCTACAATTTATTCATGTGTTGAGTATGACTGTACATCCATCCACCCAGAGGAGAGGCTGGCTGTCCTATGCCCACACTGGGGCTGGGGGAGACTCCTACAGGGACATGACTCATCACTCCCAGAACTTCCAAAATCTCTGTGTCAGTCAAGCAGTGGCTGCAGCCTGGTGCACTGATCTGCCTGTAAAGGGATGGAGCAAATCCAGGCTTCCCTTTGTTTTGGAGAGACAAGGCTTAAATTGCAAGGAAATAACTTTTTCCCATTAGACCACAGATTTAAATAACTTTCATCCTTCTATTTAGCTTTATATGTTAGGAGTACTCTCCATCTCTCACCTGATCACTAGATCAGCTGTCCCTGTTGTACAGCCATAAAATGTGAGCAAACCCCAAGCCCTTGGCAGAAAATGGGAGTGCTGAAACAGTCTGAGCCATGAAGCAGCTCCTGGAGGCTGAAGTTGCCTCATTTGTGTTCAACACTTAAGGCTAAGCTGCAGAACATTTTGAAGAATGGTTTCCATGATATTTTCTTGGGAGCTCTGGAGCATAGAGAACAAAATGTGCTTCTGCAAAGAGGCCCAGAGCAAGATCTCTGTCTACTGCATATTTCTTGGGCCAGGACTGATTTTTAATGCTTGTTCTAGTTCAGTGGTTAGGAGGTAGGAGGACAGAACTCAGGCCAAGAACAGGTTAGGTTATTGATCTGTGATGGGCAAGATGTGTCATTTTGATCTATCCTTAAAATATACCCAACAATCCAATGAAGCAAACAAAACTAAACTTGCAAAATGGTGCCCATCAGCAGTGGCTGAACCAGCAGTCTCACTGGTGGGCTCAGGGTGTGCTGCACTGGTTTTGCATTAAAAAAAAAGTGATTGGTATATTTTTGTTGTTTTCAGAATGTTTGGTTTGATTAAAATCATGCAGCAGCTGGGATTATTTCACTTGTCCTATAACAGGTCAGTCTTGAAGTGAACAGTATGACTCCAGAGGGAAAAGTCATCCCATTTTGAACGGGGAGGTGAGAACAGAAAATAATCAGATTAATTCTTGAGTACATTGAAATCTTTTAATAGCTTAAATTTAAACAAATGCTTGCTTTAATATTTCTATAGTTGAAGGTATAAACCCCTAGGTACAAATTATTTTGAATTGTCAGGACAAAAAAAAAGCCCACCTCATGGCCCAAAAATTAAAATTAATTTTTCCTGGAGCTGCCATTACTGTCAGCATTTTCCACCCTGCCAAAAAGCAAATGAGTATTCTCCCCTCTAGGCGAGGACTGTAAGATGCCTCAAAGGTTTTTCTTAAAACTTTGAATCAAAGTAGTTTTCAAAGTTGCAGAGGGTCTTCATTTATGGAAAACTCAAGTCAAGAGAAAACTCAAATTTTTGGAGGATGAGAGAAACTGTGGCAATTTGGAAAAAGATCTTTCAAGTTTCAAAAGTGGTCCTTTTTTAATAAACACAGTTGAAGACAAAAAAGAAAACCCACCAAAAACCAAAACAAAACTATCAAACAACAAAAAAAAAAGGTACAAAATAAGGTCTGTATTTCAAGGCCTGCCAAGGCAGATACATCTTCAAGGCTTTGTTTTTGCTTCCTGAAGGCTTTTCCCACTGCTCTGCTTTTTGCAGAAGCCACTTCAATGGGCTTTGGCTGTGCCTAGAGACACTTTGAGGAGGAAGATCAGGCTTAGGTGCTTGTACTCCCACCATGGCTCCAAATCACCTCCCTCCTTTAAATGGGGTCTCCTGGAACCTGGGAGGTCCCACCTGTGGGTGAGGTTTGGGCCTCACACTGCCTTTTTTGGGGGAAGATTCACAGGAAAGCGTTTCCCCTCTTTCCGTATCTGTTAACTGCAGGAATTCAGGCTCCCTCCTGCCTCAGATGGATCAATAACTGGCTTTAATTTTGTTTGTATCTCATATTGACAAATTAAATGTGCCATGGATGGGTGAGAAGTGATAAACCCAGAACTTTCAGAGGATGAATCGGGACCATATTACTGTTCCAAGAGGACCACTCTGGCAATAAGGATATTTTAGTCACGTCACAGTCATCCAGGGGCAATCACAAATCATGAGGCAGGTCTTCTCTCCTATTTGGGGTGAATTAGCCCAGCTTCTGTCTGTGGGATCATCAGGGCACTTGGGGTGCTGAGATCATATGAATACCCACCCCGTGCACTGCAATTTCTGCAATGGCACCGGGAGGATGCCACTGCTGAATAAGTACAACATCTTCCAAAGAAACAGAGGATTTGTGCCTTTATGCTGGGTTTTTCTAACATGCCTGCAGTGAAATTGTTCACAGGTCCCAAGGCAAGGAGAGCATGTCATAAAGTCCCAGCCTTGTGGGCAGCAGGATTTGGCTCTGAGAATTTGGAAGCAGTGACAAGGCTCATTAATGTCAGTGGTACTGGATCAGGGTGTCCTGGGGCACTCTCCCACTGAGGGCAGGAATACCTCCAGGAGCAGCAGTGCTTACAGTCCTCAGTGGAGGTACAATCCCTGTGTTAGGATGCCAGGCCAGAAGGAAGCTCATGTTCAGTCAAAGTTCAGCCAAAATATTCTTGGTACAGGTAAAACTTAAGTAAAAATAAATTTAAACATCACCTGCTTAAAACTAGCACAAGGCAAAAACCTGGTCAATATTAATCAATGGGTAGGTGTTAATTAATGTCTTGTTTCTCAAGCCAAACACCATCAAGCTGGTAAACCACTTTTAACCTCACTTCCAGGTAAATTATGTTTAGTTGCCCTTTTACCTGCTGTGCTTTGTATATAAATGAGCAGCAGCTCCCGGCAGACTCCAGCGAAAGGTTAGAGCCGCGCTCAGCATCCGCGATGAACGTTTGGGATCTTCTCCGTGCAGACAAGCGCGGCAGCAAAGAACGCTTGGGCTTGATTAATTGGGACAAATCCTACTTTGATGGGAGTCCAGAAGGTCCAGGGGCAAGAGCAGTTGTTAATCACTGTGTCTGCAGCTCGGTGTTGTGTAGTCCGGCGTGGGAAATATTGTTATGACATCAATACGCATCTCTGGGATGGATGATGCGTAATCCGTGTGATGCTTAAAGATACGCAGGAGAAAGTGGGAGAGTAACAAGGGGCCAGACCCTCATTTAAAATCTTTCCAGGCTGTGGATTGTCAAAATATCTCTAAAGGATTTTGGCAGCTTTGTCACTTCCCCTCCCCTGGTGCTCAGCTGTTATTTAATTATTAACATGCTTGGCTCGGGGTTGTCTCGGCAGGTGGAAGAAAAGTCTCTGTTGAAAGTGATGGGAGTAGACTTGAAAATCTCAGCCTCATGGTTGTCGTGTAGGACCTTTTGGAATAGTAGGAGAAGATAAAATGTCGTGAAAAGCTGGATCCAAAGTCTGTCAAAGTCAGTGAAGTATTTCCATCACTTTGGTTAGCTCCAGGCTAATCCCTAAGAGTACTGATGAAGGAGGGGAGTGGAGAGATGTGGGAGCAATCCCAGCCAGCCTCCACTCCTGTGAATCATGTTCATTGCCCAGCACTGGCCTTCTAATTGCAGATTTACCCTCGTGCTTTTTGCCTCACTCTGGGGCAAAATCACTGTCCCCTGTGTGTGTTTCAGCAGTTCCAGACCCCTTCCCAAGCCACAGCCTCCAGCCAAAGGCTGCCAGAGGCTTCTCCTGCTGCACTAATGCCTCTCAGGCTGTGATTTTAATGACGTTTTGATGCTAGCAGGAGCAGCAGTATATGGATTCACACCAGCCAAAGAGTGTGTCTCCCTTCACCGAGGGAATGAGAAGGACTGTTTTCAGCAGAAGATGCCTTCAGAAGTGCCAGCAAATTCTTATTAGTGCAGACAAGATCTGGGGAGAGGTTCCCTCCCTGGATGACATTTTTGGCAGTTCTCTGAATATTTCCCCCTTCTGTGATGAACATGGCACTGTTGTCTCGACCATCAGCATTTCAAACAGAAACCCCTCTCATTGTGATTGGTGCACTTTAAAATCTTCTCATCTGTAAAACATTTCCCCCTCTAATTCTGGAAGCAAAACTGCAGAGGCAATTAAGTCCCCCCATTTAGCTTTTCTAGGAGGTTTCTGTGCTCCTTCTGTTTTATCTCAGTCTCAGCAGAAGGTGCCATATTCCAACAAACAAGGCAGAAGGAGCTCGTTAGGTGTGTTTGTGCACTGGGCAATGCATTTGTTAGAGAAAGCAGTTTGTGCTTCTAAGGATAACAGAGATGCATCTGTGCATTCATTCAGCAGCAGCATAAACATGCACCTCACGTGCAGTAATGGTGGCAATTGAGCAGTAAGGGAGGGGGAGCAGACCCCAGGGGAATCTCCCCAAAATAGTACATTTATGCCCTATTATTAGTCCTTCCACTTGCCAGCCTTTATTTCACACTGATGTGGCGAGGCTAAAAAAAAATCCCCAACAAACAAACTCAGGAGAACACTGAAAAATTTCCTGCTCTTCCTTTAATTTCAAAACAATATCCTCATTGTGTTTACATCTGCACTCAGTAAAATATATTGCCAGTTTTCCAGCATTCCCTGCCAGTCTGTTACTAATCCCCCTTTTCGTGTTTTCCCAATGACAGATGGTCACCATTGAGAAAGTTTCTAGAAATTAGGTGGGATGCTCAGAAGTACTTACTGGCAGGTTGGGTAAAGGCACATTAGGATGAAATTTGAGTGCCACAAACACAGAGTTGATGGGCTGAACTCCTTTTTTTGGCCACATCTGCCTGGGATAGATAAGGCTGCTTTCCTCACTTGTTGGGACCACCTCTAAATTACTGTTAATTGATGCAAACTTGGTGAAATCTTTAACACTCACTTTCCCTAGAAATGGTAATATTTTTGCTTTTAATTTTGGTAAGAAAACAGGAAAAAAAAAAAAAAGCATTTTGTCTCAATCTCGAGTTTGGGTTTTTTTTTTAAACTCACAAAAAGAGTCTTTTGCTGCTCCAGTTCTCCTATCTTCTGTGCCAAGATTTTTTAGACTTGATATTGTTGGAAAAGATACCAAGTTTAATTTTTTTTTTTTAATATAACTTTATTCAGGGGTTTTGTTTGCCTTTGCCCTGGGGTAAAAGGAATTTTAAGTTTCTTTTCAAAGGACTGTTTCATCCCTCAAGGCATGATGAGCTTAACATCTCAACACACTGGGGGTAACACAGATAGATACACAGAAGATAATGACCATCAATGACCATCAGCTCCAAACATCACCCCTGGCATGGTCAGAGATCTGGTCTGGGAAAAGAGATAAAAGAACCAAGAGTGAGAACTGAATTAACATTGAAAGCGAAGAGATCTGTAACCAGTAGGAAACCAAATAGTAAGAACTGTGCAGCTTGGGACCAATGGACATTGAACCAATGAATTTCTGTGGGTTTTGACTCTTTAAGTGTCTGAAAAAAATCTGGTAAAATTCATGTCTCATGGAATGATTTTCTCTGCACAGCCCAGGCTATGTGTAGGTGAAATAATTTAAGTTGCACATCCTGGCCAGAATAAAGTAATACCTTGATTCCCTAACACTAAAAATGTTGGAAAGTTTTTGTTTTTCCTGCAGTTTCAGTGACAATATGAGCTTTCTTTTTTCCTTAAGTTTGACGTGATTGTGGTTACAAATACTCTAATTTCTAATCCCTAATTCCCTGAAAATATCCCTTTGTTTTCATAATAATGTGGGATTTTGGTGTTCTGTTGGAGGTTCCCTGCATTTCTGCTCTTTCCTATGGAGTCAGTTTAGTCTTTCTTCTCCTCTGGCCATTTTGAAAGCTGGATGCTCCCCTCATCTTTGAACTTCTTTCCATTCAGGTACTGATCATATCACCTGCCAGGTAACCCTCTCAGCACCCCTCAAAAGGCAGATGGGATGGCTCAGACCCACTGTATACATATTTGATTTATTCCAGTTCACCTGAAGTGCTGCTGCCAGGATAAACACTCCTGCTGCATCAAGCACACAAAGGAAGAAGAATGAGCTCCTTTCAGCTATATGCATTTAATCTGTGCATTTAATGGATAAGAACTTTGTATTCTTTGATTTGCAGCCATTTTTCCCTTGACAGCTACTCATAGCCTGCAATAACTTGGGTGGTCCTCTCTCAGACTGCTCATTCCTCCTGATTTTAGAGAGAATTGTAGTGCTCAAGCTTGCTGAAAATGACTCAGTAAAGGATTTTACGTGTTCACCTCATTCAGGAGAAATAACTGTGGGTATAAACGGTTTTGACCTCAACAGAGTTATTTACACCAGCTGAGCACCTGACTGAGCCTATCCAAATCTGACAGTGATCTCTTCCTTTCTCAGCTGTGATTAAAATATTTTCTGTCTTAACCAACCTTCAAGGCCTTAGAGGCATGCTCTCTGCTCCATACCTCAATGTGTCAGCTGGGCTAATTTGGCATCAGTTGTTTGTCATGCAAGACAGATGAGTTTGGGTTTCTTTCAATTCAACAAGATTTGCTGATCAACAGTATCAGTGTTTTCAAATACTGCCAGCTACCATGATCCTGTTTGAAAAAGATTGAGTATTTGGAAACTAAAAGGCAGAAATATGAACAGAGCAGTACATACAGGTCTGAAAACAGATTAAGAGTTAAAGCCTTTGAAACAGTACATGAGTTTTCCTCCTTAATGTGAAAATGATGGCTATCATCTGGTTTGTAAATTCATATCAGATGAACATCTTGGAACAGTAAGAGCTAAAGAGCAGAAGATGTACAACTGAATAGAAGGGAAAAACTAAAACTAAACTATCTAAAGATAAGGGAATGGACTCACAAATACTTCATTAGATGGGCTGTGGTACTTGATGTTAGCTGGGGAACAAGCCCTTCTACACTGGAGAAGAAATTTCTCTCCAAATGTGAGCACCACAGTATAAGAAAGATACTAAACTGTTTATGAGTATCCAAAGAAGGGCAATAAAGATGGTGAAGGGACTTGAGGGGAAGCCATCCGAGGAGCAGCTGAGGTCCCCTGGTCTGCTCAGCCTGGAGAGGAGGAGACTGAGGGGAGATCTCATGGCAGTCTACAAGAGGGCTTTGGGAGGGATAGAGGAGGGGCAGACACTGATCTCTGCTTTGTGGTGACCAGTGACAGGACCTGAGGGAATGACACAAAACTGTGTCAGAGGGGCTGAGGTTGGATATTAGGAAAAGGCTCCTCTCCCAGAAGGTGCTTGGGTTCTGGAAGCACCAATCCTGCTGGAACTCCAGAACTTGGAGAATACTCTCTGGCTCATGTATGATTTTTGGGGTGGTCCTGAGCAGGACTTCAATGAGCCCTGTGGGTCTCTTCCAACTCAGGATACTCTGTGATTCTATGAAATATATCTCTTTAAAGTAATTTGGTTGAAAGCTCTACACTGCTTGCTTCTATGCTTCAACAAAATTTTAGCTTTCCAACCTCGCATCTCCTGTTGCCAGAACCCATTTCATCACTTCACATTAGGAGAAGGAGTCAGGATCCTTGAGAGCTTGATGGCACAGAGAGGAGGGATGGCTTGGGACTACATCCATCACGATAGAGCAAGCAGCAATAATTAGGGTTAAACTGCAGAAGTGTCAAGGTGGGAGAAAGTTGCAACCAGAGGTGTTGATGAGATGCTGTTGTCGGCAGTTTTATAATCCTTTTGTGGCATGTGGTTGAAAATTACTGTGCTTTCTAATAATCAGAGCAGCTCAATTTAAAATGCCTTGTTTAAATAACCATTTTTAAAAGAGTCCCTACTGTTTTCTGCACTAGAAAACATCAGGATTTCTAGCCTTGGGCATGCTTTTCCTGGTCACCCAGGCATTTGAGGAAGGACTCACTGCTCCTGCAGGGTCTCTCACCTTCCTCCCAGGCTGCTGGGCAGCACACACAACAGGAGCTAAGCAGTGTTTTAGAGAGCTGGGCAAAACAAAAAAAACATATCAAAATAGGGCTGGATTATCAGCAGAAACAAATCCATGTATTTCCCCAGTTATCAGCAGAGCGATGCTGATTTATACCAGCTGCAGATGTGACCTAGGTCACAGCTCTCTGCTTCATCTCCTGAGCTGGGTGATGCTTGGAGGCTTTCTGCTGAAGTCTCATGGCTCAGGACCCCTCACTGAGCTGGGCCCCACATGTTTACTGAGACTGTACATCTTACCCTCACATCCTCGGGGTGCTGAGCCTGTCCCATGGGTCACAGCACGTCTCCCCTGAGCAGGTCACAACTGACATGCTGGCCTGTAATGGGAAGTGGCACTGTGCATCTGGGAGCAATGAAAGGAAAATGTTGAAAAAGTGACTTTTTTCCACATTTCCCAGTCTAAGATGTGTGATGTTGGATTGTGCCAGAACACTCTGTCCAGAAAAGAACTTCTTCTGCTCTCTTCATGCCAGCTTGCACAGGGGGACTCAAAAAGGCTTCTAAAGCATAAAAACTGGAAGCAGGGGACTTCCTCACTCTTAATCTTACAGTTTTAAAGTAAAAACACAGGAGAAGCAAACGGTGTTCTTCCTTCTCTCATCTACCCTTTAACCACAGCCAGAACCATTTATATTCTTGTGTAGCTCTTTCAGTCTGGTTGAAATAAGTGGATTTTCAGAGACTGGGTATTTCCCTTCCCTGCAGCATTGCTGTAGGACTCTGTCCCTGCTTGTTACTGGAGAAATTTTATAGCCCTGCAAGTTGAGTCAACAGTCTTTATCCATGTGTGGAAAAAAACACCCTTGTTCTTTTAGCCCTGGGATCCTCATCTCTCAGCCCTGGGTAATTTGGATTAGCTGTTACTCATGCAAACAGTGCCACTTTAGTTTAGTCTGATCTCATTTCTACCCAGAAAAGAGTCTGAGGGCCTCAGAAGTGTGGTGAGAGCCTTCTACTCCCAAAGAGCTCCTTCTATCGCTGCTCTGTAAAGTCAAACATCTTTAAAATCAGAACGACTGCAAAAGCAGAGTCCCAGTGTTCATGTCAGCCACAGCTAATATGGCAAAAGCCTTCCAGAAATACCCTTTCAGATGCTGAGCAGAAGTAAAACTACCAAGGTCACCTCTGGTTTGATCTTGGCATGTGCTGCACATCCCTCGTTTCTCTGAACTCTGGCAAGGGCATTAACATCCCTTTAGAGGCGCTGCTTGCTTGGAACAGTATGTAGCTCTTCCAAAACCTGGTTGTGGGCTTCTCCCTGCCAGGTGAAGTTAATTGTGTTATGGAAAACTCATTTTATCTCCTAAGCCTTGCCTGAGCAGACTTCAGGCAGCAGCACTCGGTGGCTCAAGGACCTCAGTTGGCTCCTGGTGTCCCAGCACAGGCTGGGAGTGAAGTCACTGGGAGAGAGCTGGCACATTGATTAATAAGACAAGAATGTGGTGGTTTTTTAAGGAATATGATGCTTTCTCTGCTTTCAGAAAACTTTCAACCAAGGTAAGGCACCTTCCTAGAAAACAAGCTGCAGTTTCAAAATGATGTAGAAATCCCTGGGGGAGTTTTTCTGCCCTGCACCACGCAGAAGATCAGATGGGATTATTACAGTGGTCCTGCTGGCCTCAACATCTGTGAAAGTTTGCTGCAGTTCCTTTGAATAGCTACTCTGCTTAGTAGGAGGTGACTTATTTTTTTTTCCCAGTTGGCATGTTATCAGAGGAGATCAAACTAATTGTGGATTTCTCTAGAATTACGGTTATGAATCTGCTCTAATAAGGCAGTAATTCATATCTTGAGTGATTTATGGCCTGAGCTGAAAGCCCTCTGAATCCCTTGACTCCATTGGGATTTCCTAAGGCAAGGTCATTGTAGAATTGTGCTTCCTTTTGCTGCTGACACCCTGATGGTGTGGAACCAGCACCTTCACAGCGCCACTTATCTGTTAGCATTTATACAAAACATCACGAGTGGATCCAGGATAAATACAATTTGTATACTATTTTCTTATTCACCTTATTTAACAGCTCCCAAAGTCCTCTCCTGCCTTCCTCTGCTGGGGTACTGAGGTGACTTGGGAGGAGTTTTAGGAGGCAACTCTTCACTCTGGAACTTCTGTGGTTAAAATTCATTTAGCTCCAACAAAGGAGGGTAACGAGTGTTTATAGTCCCTGTGAAGTAGTTTTAACCTAGGATTCAAAAGACAAAGACTGCTGTTGAATAGCAATGTTTATTTAGCATTCTAGCATTTAAATCTTTCTCTGTTTGGATGTGTCTTTCCTTTTGAACTGGAAGCATAAATTTCTCTGCCTGCAAAACTTTTTTTCCCTGTCTCACACCGAATCCCCAGAAAATCATCAAATATTCTTGTAAATCTCAAAGATACTAGGGAGTTAGCCCCCCTTCCTCCCCATTTAGACCTTTGAAGGCTGGTGTGACTAGAATGATTGTGGAGTTATAGTTCAGAGTCAGAATAAAAAATGAAGGGAAGCATTTTGCAACACTGTAGCCTGTACAATAACTAATTACTTATAGATTTTAGGTCACATTTGAAAAAGACAAATACTGAAATAAATGGATTATCGCTTGGAGCTACCATTAACAGTGTGTTTAAGCACTTTGGGGTAAAATCAGCCTGTGTCACAGCAGAGCAGCTGCCTGCATCAGTGCATGATCCTGCCAGTGCCTGTGACAGCCAAACTGGCTCCTCTGCAGGGTCAGAAACACTTTCAGCTTGGGCTCGTGTACTGCCCTGGACCTTTGCTGGACCATGCTGGTGGGAAAAAGTTAACCAAGAAAAACCTGACCAGCTCTGAAACCAAGTGAGACTGAAAAAAAAGTCTTAGGGTTTTGAGGCCAGATGCTGCCCTCCACTGTGATGTCTAACAGAAAAAACGAGGAAATGTGCTGGCAGATTTGTGGTGATGTGATCTAAAACATCAGAAGACTTCAGAAGAGAGGAATGAAAATACAGTCATTGACCCATATATGATGAGTTGAATTTAAGCTTTAGATGTAGCCTGCATGTGTATTAAAGTTGTTACCTGTCATATGAATGTAATGCAGAAAACTAATTAATTTATTGCATATTTTAATACAATGTCTTAAACACATTCATTGCCTTTTTTACCTTTGCAGCTGGAATCATCAATAATTTTGCTAAGGAGGTGTGTTATGATGTATTCAGCATAAACTTCAGGCTTTGGAAACCTGGAGAACTGACTTTTAGCTGGTAAACGTTTTGCTCTTCAGCTTATCTCCCTTCCTACGGGGCTTGAGATGGGAAACTTCAGTTGCTTCCCTGTGAATTTTGGAAAATATTTCCAGCCACACACATATCCCACAGTGTCTGGCTGGTCCCCATTCCTTCAGAGATGGCAGAAGGCTCAGTTTTCTCCCCAAAAGGAAAAAACTCTCAGCTTGGCACCAGATAGCCTCTATGAAATATTAATCTTCTTGGAAAGGTAGTGTCAGATACATTGGAAATGCTGTTTTAGGGCTCCAGAAAAGGTTTGTGTCCTCAAGGGTCTTTGCTAACTTACCTCATAAATACATGTGAGCCAGCAAGATAGGACAAAACTACCCAAAAGACTCCAATTCATCCCAAATCTCTTCAGATCACGAGGAATGGTCAGGAACGGGGATGAGAGCATCTGGAAATAACATCATTCCTAAGGGAAAGTGTTCCATTTTAATTAATTGTATTCCTTTTATCCATGACAGTGTAATTGCATTTTGCTTAACCAAGTCTTTTTAATTGGTGCTGGGCATGAATGATAAGCAAAGCTGTGGCACTCCTTGTTGGTTGTCACAGGCAGCTCTTTCAGGGCAGTGCAGGATGGTTGGGTGACTTTGAAGCTGGGGTGGAACAGCTGGAGCTGGGTATTTGGGAGGGAGAGGGTTGGTCCTGTGAACCAACCTACAAATCTCAGGGCTACCCCTTTCTGTAGATGCAAAAGGGTTTTTTGTTGCTCACCAACCATCCCACGGTGACTTGTGGCACTCCTCCTGCCCCACTGGGCCCTCTCTTAGACTGGAGAAGTGAACATGTGAGTTATGAGTCCCCTCCAAACCTGCTGCACAGGGATCCCAGTGCTGAGGCTCCAAATGTCACTGCTGGGACTTTTGTCCTGCCCCCACAGGGGTGAGGCTGGGGATGGGCTGTGCAGCTCTCCCTCCTCTGTCCCTCCGAGGGGACACCTCTGACATGCTGGCAAAATCTGAGGGTTTACTATAAAAAATGTGTTTCTAGCTGTTAAAGAGTGGGGAGCAAGACTTGTACAAGTGTCACAGCTGCCCAGCAGTCTCTCACAAACCATTGGGCACAAGATGCTGCACCACAAAACCCTAAAACCACCCAGTCTTATATTGCAGAATTCCTTTCTTGGATGATTGGTTGACCCCTGCTGCAATTACCAGGGGGTGAAACCACCACAGCCTCCCTCATTCCCTCAAACCAGGCACCCCACTCTCGGGTTTTGGTCTCAATGTGCATGCTGTCAGCTGTTCAACAAGACAAAATACATTTTAGTCCTTTCCCACAACACAGGTGGGACATCACAGGCACCCTCTGGATGCATTGCCAGGCCTTTGTGGCCGTCACTGCCTTCCCACTCCTGGGATCCTAGAATCATGGAATGATTTGAGTTGGAGTGGACCTTAAAGGTCATCAAGTTTCAAATCCCTGGGCAGGGACATCTTTTACTAGACCAGGTTGCTCAAAGCCCCATCCAGCCTGGCCTTGAACACTTTCAGTGATGAGGCATCCACAGCTGCTCTGGGCAACCTGTGCCAGTGCCTCACTACCCTCACAGTAAGGAATTTCTCCTTGTCCTATCACTACTTGCCCTTGACAAAAATCCCTCTCCGTTCTCTTGCAGGTGTTTGGAAGGTGTGCTCCAGGAGCTCTTTCTCTTCCCCAGACTCTCTCAGCCTAGGAGAGGCGCTCCATCCCTCGGAGCATCTTCTCAGCCGCCTCCAGCAGCTCTCTGTCCCTCCTGTGCCGGGCTCTCCGAGTTGGACACCGCTCTCCGGGCGGGCTCAGACGGGAGCTGAGCAGACAGGGATGCACAGAAGGATGCTCGGTTCTCCGTGGGAGCAGGCAGCGGGGCAGGGGCAGCCTCCGGGCCGGCCCGGTGCCGCGGCTCTCCCGCAGCGGCTTGGCGGAGCGGCGGCGGCCCTTGAGCTCCCCTTAGTGCCGGCAAGGGGCATTGAGATAAGCGCTTATCCCCGCGGCAGGGATGGGGAGGGATGCCCGCAGGCGGCTGACGGGTCCTGGAGCCCTGCCCGCCGCTCATCCCGCAGTCCCACTCGTGGCATCCCGTCGGGATGTGTGTCCTTGCAGGGAGACCTGTACTTACTGAACGAAAATTGCATCAGTCGCATGGGATCCAAGAAAGCCCAGTTCAATGTTTTCTCCCTAATATCTACAGGTGTGTGTGAATAAATTTTTTTTTTTAATCTATTCGACCATGTATTTGTTTAATTATTTTATTTATTTATTTATTTATTTATTTATATTTAATAACAATCAATAGCTTATTCATGCTTTGCTATATTCTTTATTTGTCACTAATTTGCTTTACTGGAGCATCTAATTTCTAAAGGCATGAAAATCTTAGCTTTATACACCAGATAAGCAAGGGGTGCTGCTCCTGGAGACAGCTTAGGAAATGCTGACAGAGAAGGGAAGGGACTTAGCTAAGGTCAAAAACAAATGCCGTGCTAAACCAAGGTAGTCTAGATGTGTATAAGAGAACAGCTTAGGAAATGCTGACAGAGAAGGGAAGGGACTTAGCTAAGGTCAAAAACAAATGCCGTGCTAAACCAAGGTAGCACCTGGATCCCAGGTTTTTACACTTTAATGTGTGTTCAACATAGTTTCTAAAGAATATTTATATTTGCATGCCAGAGAGATCACCCAGTGACTTCTGAGCATCTGCTCTCTTGGGTGATTGCACTTCCCTGAGGGGTTTAAGCTCAGGTTCACAACTGTACCATGATGAAGATGGACTAGCCAGCTCAACTACAGCCAGTGCAGGTTTGTGCACACTGATCCTATTCTCCTACTGCACTAAACTAACGTGGACCATCCCTTCCCCTGTAGACTTGGAGGTCACACATGTGTGAGCTCCTGCAGATGAGCTGATGTCAGGTAGCTGGAAAAGCTGTGAACTGGCTCATGTGCCTGAGCTCCAATTGTTTTGTGACAGCTGGGATGTTTCAGGTTACCTGTGGGTCTTGCAACTGTTATTGATCTGTGAAAAATCCAACTTTCTTTTTGTCAATATTTCTATGACCTGCTGAAGAGGCACAAAAGTACAGCCTGATGAAATTGGATGTGGGTGATGAAGGAAAGCTCCATGGAGAGCAGAGGCAGCAGCAGCTCCCAGCAGAGACTCGGTGTCCCATCAAATACACTCCACCCCAGCATCCTCATTGTGGTTGCAGTTATGTGAACCCCAGTCGCGCTTGCTACAATCCATAATTGTAATTTCACTCCCCTTGCAACTTACGTCGTCAAGCCAAATTTGCCCGGTACCTTAGGAAGATTAAACAAACACACAAAAAACTGTTGGATGGGAGAAAGAGGAATATGTTTTGTTGTGGGGTTTTTTTTGCTACAGAGGGCCCAGTGGATAGTGGGTGTGTGTTGGGTTGGTTTGTTGGCTTGTTGGAAATCAAGCTCAAGCAGCACTTGACATGCAGCTGCCTCATCCCAAGAGGGATGCAAGCATCCAAGCCTGCTCTGTTGAGGAGATCACCTCGTGTGGATGACCTTGCTGTGGTGCTTTGTGGGTGTGTGTAACCACTGAGCCAGGCCTGGGGAGGTGCAGAGCTGTTGTGGGCTCACCTGGTGGTGCTGTGAAGGACGTGACGGCGCGGTTGAATCCCAGCATTCGGCAGACGACGCCGGCCTCTCGGGTGGTCCAACCATCATCACATATTGTTCCCCAGGTCCCCTTGTGGAAGATTTCCACTCGGCCCCTCCTGTCTCCTCCCACGATTCGTACAAAATTACCCATGCCAACTGAGAGTTCAGAGGAGAAGAAAATGACTCAATGGATCATGCAGGCGTAAGGAAAAAGACACTGACAGAGAGAAGCAGTGACCACCCAAACCAGAGGAATGTTCCCCTCTCCAGGGTGGGACCAGAGGTTACAGGTAGCTCAAATCCAAACAATTCCAGAGCCCCCCCTGCATTTGGAGACACCAGGCTGCAGCTCAGAGCACAGACTCCTCGGCTCTGTTAGCTGTACCATGGGTTAACCAGTGTGAGCAGAAGGGTATTTTGGTCCTGATCTCAGGTAGCTCTGATACCAGGAGGCAAATGAGAGAAAAAGTAAAAGTTCAGTACCTTCTCCTTTTTCACCTTTGCTCCCTTTCATTCCCATGAAACCTGTTCCAAATTAGAAAAGCAAACATTAGAGAGTTGCTTGTGGAAAAATCTGGTTATTATCTAGTTCTGAATACTTGTGTGAGTTAGAGATGTGCAGGCTCCTCCCCTTGTAGAAAATGAACACCCTGAAGTGACTAAGGGTATGTAAAAGGAACATGGCAGGAAAAGTAGGATAACATACAGGGATATATTCCCAGTGTGGGACCCAAGAAAAGAGCCGCTTTCAAAATCCCATATATTCACTCACTTGTGGGAAATGTATCTCATTCCCACTGTTACCTGTAAAATGACATTTCTGGTAGACTTCAGGATCTCCAGAAGCAGGCATGGTATCTCCCAAAGTACTGTCAGGAAGACCTACATCCTGGGATTTGATCTCCAGGGAGAGCAGAAAGGTGCTCTCAACAGTCCTCTTGGTCTTGAGGGCAGGGGTGTTTGAACAAACCCAGTGAGCTCTTTCCTCCAAAGCTACCTCCAGAAAGCACTGATTACTGTCTCCTTCTGGGGACCAGGAGATGAGATTCATCCAGAGGGCAGTCTTTGGCTTGGAACCAGCCCAGTTACACTTCTTCCATCTTCCAGATGCAAAGCTCCAGAGGAGGAGTGCGTGGAGAAGCCCCACGTAGAATCTAGTGATCATCATGGATGTGATCATAGTGATCATCATAGAATCTAGACTCTTATTTAATTTCTGAGGATTCTTGTACTATTCTGTGTGAACAATTAAATGAACAAAGGCATCTGGAGCACTGTTTGCTTCCCACAGCCTGTTATAACAACTGTTTGTTTGTTGGGCTTTTTGTACTACAGGTCTTATGTATTTTTGAAACAGTCTGTGGTTGGAAGGGAGGGGGATTAAGGATGAAGAGTAGCTGTAGTGTTGGCCCTTTTGAACAACTTTTGTGTCCTACAGTTAGCAAGGTGTATTTAAATAGCCTCACTGCCAGGTGTTTCCAATAGCTTCACTATTCCATGTTCCTGAGTGCTGTGTTTACATGGGATTTATCCCAGGGATAGGGTGTCTCTGATGGCTCTGAACAAAGCAAAGAGGAACATGGGTTGTTCCAGTTTTCTGTGAAATCAGGGATTTGAGAGAATCTAATGCATCTGTGTACTTGCATGTCTTTTAGCACACCTCCCAGGGTGTACAGTGACACCCTGCACGTTCCTCTGGCTGTCGAGTTCCTGCAAATCACCTCTGAAAACACACCCCAGAGCAGCTTGTGGAGGTCTGTGATCTACAGTCCAAATCCAAACATGCCATCAGTGCCACAGACCCTGTGGCAAAGAGCCTTACCAGTTAATCCAATGTCTCCCTTGGCTCCTTTTAGTCCTGGCTCTCCTTTCAGACCCCGAGTGCCATAATCCCCCTTGGCTCCTTTTTGACCAGCTGGGCCTGGGGCACCTGGGTGGAAAGAAAAAAAGCCATTGCCTTTGTCCCTTCCCAGGGAAAGGACATCACAAACATTTCACATTGATGCAGAACAGTGGCATGTGGCACCTAAGGTTCTTTGCATCATCAGAATAAATCATGCTCTAAGAGTTTACCTGGTAGGCCCTGGTCTCCCTTTGCTCCCTTTTGCCCTGGAGGTCCTGAGATCATCAAAACAAACAAACAAACATTTATAAGACTGATGTTTATACATTTATAAGAGTTTATGCAAACTAGTATTTGCAATTGATTTCAACTCATCTAATTTTGGTGTCTACACTGAATTTATAGTTCTGAATTTTATATTTATATTTCACTACTTGAAACAGTTGTCTTATTTCACATCTTACTCAGTGCAGAACATGTCCAAAAAGAAAATACAGGCAGTGGAAAAACATCTTCTTCTGAAGTTTATCTTAAACTGCTTCTTTGTGCATTTTCAATTTATACAAAAATTCAGGCACCATCACCGTCTCTTGCATATTACAGATGGCAGAAACAACCCTCTGGTGAGCAGTCAGCCCACCATGGCATCCTGCCATGCATTGAGGGTCCAAGAAGACTCAAGAGATCTTCTCTTGGTGGTGTAGTTCCCTTCCTGGTATCTGCATGATGTGTGTTGTTGACCCAAAACCTGTTTTATTCTCCTTTACCTGCTATTCCTTGTCCTCCCTGTTCACCCTTGGGTCCAGCAATGCCCTGTGCTCCTGAAATCGAAAAGAGATCAGTAAGGGTGAACCCATCACACAAAGTGAGGCCAGAGTAGAAGGTCAATGAGTTATAGGTTTGAGCAGGGCTGTACCTGGGCTACCTTTGGGGCCCTGCTCCCCCTTCTCCCCTTTCTGACCAGGTCTGCCTTCAAGGCCAGGGCTTCCAGGAGGTCCATGTGGTCCAGTTGCACCTTGAGGTTGAGTGAAAGCGGCACAAATGAAATGCAACACAGCACATGAAGGAGATAAAAAGACAGACAGCTCTATCACCAGCCCTTGCTCACTGAGTTGAGCCTATGAAGGCAAAACAAGCACTGGCACCCAAATTGTAATCCTGGCAGTGCTAATCTTAGCAATGCAGTGAGGGATGATCTGGAGTGAAAAG
Source organism: Parus major (assembly GCF_001522545.3). Lineage (NCBI taxonomy): Eukaryota > Metazoa > Chordata > Aves > Passeriformes > Paridae > Parus > Parus major. The sequence goes on from NC_031776.1 coordinate 28,899,444, forward strand.
CTGCACGGAACCAGGCCCTGGCTGAGTGCCACCCTTGAAATGCACAAGTTCTTCCCTAAAAGAGCAGACAATTTCTGTCCTTGTGTGTGCACACACATCAGGAAGGAGGGCACGCTTCCTTCCCTCTCAGCCTCCTGCACAGGGAGTGGGACCCAGATGAGACAGCCAAGGCTGCTGGATGAGATTGGATGACACTGAAATGTTGGCATGGGTTCTTCATCTAACCATCATCTTCTCTTACCCATGCTGGGGTCTAGACCAGCTGCAGTTTTCCTTGTTGTGAAACACCATATGAAGGAGATCAGTGTTATGCCTCTACAAGAACTTGCACCTTCTGTACTGCTTACCTGCCTCTCCTTTTGGCCCAGGAGGTCCAGGATTCCCCGGGCTACCTGTAATGACATCCTGGCATCAGTGCTAACGAGGCTTAGCCCAGCCCCTCAGCTGGGGTGGCCCTGCACCCTGTGTGTCACACTGTGTCCTCTGCACTTACCATTGAGACCTGGCAGTCCTGGGAGTCCATTCTGTCCCTTAGGACCCACGGGTCCCTGGCTCCCGGGGTCTCCCTTCATGCCCATGTCCCCTTTCTGTCCTTGGGGTCCTATCAAAGAGCACAGCACACATGTGTAAATTTTAAAAACCAGATTTGTTGTCTCTGCAGCCTGTGGAGCACCTCTGCCTGGCCACACCGGTAGCAAGGTCTGGCCTCACACCTGCACTGACCATTCAGTGACATTGTCACCGTAAAGCTGTAGGAGGACAGAGCTGCTCTGTCTGATCCACCTCTGGCTCTGTCAGCCTCTCTGGCCAGATGTTTGTCTGGCCTGCTGTTAAAGGCTTTTAGTGGTGCCATGAAACCTCTCCAATCTATTCCAAAACTATCCCTGCTGCTGGGATGTTTTCTCCTCTAGTTAAGCATCCCTTACTGCAGTCTGAACGCTTCCCTTCTGCTAGATGCCGTGGAGATACAGGGCAGCACATTCCACTCCTGCACTTCCAGAGAGTTCTGTCACCTCCCTTTAACCTTCTCTTCTCTGAACAGGTGATCAGCATGCTCCAAAAGAGCAGAATTACTTGGAGGTGTCTCATGTGAAGACTTACATCTCCTTCATTGTTCTGCTCCAGAATTATCCCAAAGTCCTTGCCTTTTGGTATTCCTCCTACAGTCACTCTTCTCTTCTGGAGCATCTTGTGCTAATGAGAGCATTGGGGCATTCAGGTTCTGATGGAAGATCTGAGGGGGCTCTTATCAACCTGTCCAACTGTCCTCACTGCTCTGCACCACACTCATCACCTGCTTTCTTTTCCTCTCCTGCTTCCAGCCCGTGGGAGACCACTGAGTAACAGCTATCCATAATAAGTGTCACGTGGGAGAAACACTTCGCATATCTCTTCTACCTCAGGTGTATAAAGCCAGGCTTATGTAAGATACAAAGCTCTCAGAAAGAGGTTCCACTAAAATGAGGACTAATATCCACATACTTGTGCATTTAAATTATATTGTATTATTTTATACCATGGAAATCCCACTGCAAACATCACTGCTTTAATCTAGGATAGGCTGATAATTGAGTATCTGTGGCTTTCATTAGACAAAGGTCACTCTGTAAAGAGACTTCTGTGGTGCAGAATCAACATTTTGCATGGCCCCTTCTCCCAACCCTCCTTTGGGAGATTTGCTGAAGCATGACATACAATTAAACCCCTTCAGATCAGATCAAATGTCCAGTTTATCCAGCTCCCTCACTGACTGGCAAACCATGCTCAGGACTGCTTGGATTTTTCTGAATGCTGACCTATGAAGACTTCCTGAGTTTAAAAATAAATGTGTGTGAGAACATTAAAAATGCTGAGACAGTGAAGAAGTCTTACCTGCGAGCCCCAGCTCTCCTTTTTCTCCTTTCACTCCTGGACTACCACTTGGGCCAGCAGGACCAGGAGTTCCTTTGCTCCCCTTCTCACCCTTGGGTCCATGTACACCTGCAAGGACAGCACCATTTTTCTGATGCTTCGTGGGGTGCCATGTCCAGTGAATGCCAGCAGCAGGACACCCACCACAGCTGTGAGCATGAGCCAAACTCCACTCTGTGCACTTGAGGTGGGAAATAGGCCCACTGTGACTGTTGTACACTGACTTATTTTAAAATAAGATTTTTTCCAGCTCAGTTTTGCTTTTGCTCACATTAGCTTTACATAGGCCTATTTCCTTCAGCTCCAATGACATTCTTACTCACTTACACCTTGGCTGAGGACAAGATTGCTCATAAAATCATCCATAAAGCCACTTTATGTTCATCCACAGAAGTAATTCAGGTGCCAGAAAAGCCTTACCTTGGTCTCCCTTTGTCCCTGGTGGTCCCTGTAACCCTGGGATGTAAAACACATATATCAGCTGACACACATCATCTATTCACAGTAATGGCTAAGAAGAAGAGACACATTTTTTAATCATCCTTCGCTCACACAATTTCAGTCACCAGTGAGGCCAATCTTCAGATGGCAGGGACCAGCACAACGATTTGAGCAAAGTCCTTGGAGTTCAGCTGAGTGCTCAGCTGGGCAGGGGCCAGCTTGTCTTCCTGCCAAGCCCAGCTCATGGGGACCATTGGGGAGATCTTTCATGAAAACGCACTGAACGATGGGGCTCTCATGTATAATAACACTGCTTGGCAGGAGGTGCTGTTTCAATGTCGTAAGTAAAGCCAGGAAGATATGAAAACACAATTTTTAATTTTTTTTTCCTTCAGAAAATCTCATCATTGTGGCCAAGAAGAAGGGATGGATGAGTTACAGGCCTGACCTAACAAGGGTTGCATCTTAGATCATCATCGCAGGATTATAGAAACTGTTGCCTGCTCCAACCTCTGCTCAAAGTGGAGCCAGTGTTAGATCAGGACTTGCTGCACCCTCACAGTCTGGAGATGTTTACCTCCTGTGGCAGGTTCTACCCAAACCCAGGTACCCAGGGCAGCAGCTGGTGGTGGAGGGCAGAACTTGCAGCCAGCTCATTCCTGAGTCTGTGGCAATGTTTTCCTAGGGACAGGGTGGGCATTGTCCTCTGTGGGAGCACTCTGTGGGCTAGCCAAGGCTCCTGGAGGATCAGTGACAAGGTACAGCAGGTCTTCTCATCACCAGGGCATGGGTGTCTGCACACTGGGTAAGGTCTGGAGACTGAAATCCCAAATCCTCACTTAAGGTCTCTTTGATGAAATAAAGAAGAAGAGAAAAATAGGAGAAGTTGTGGCTCATTTACCAACGTACCTGGTAGACCAGGATCTCCTTTGCGTCCAGGAGGCCCTGAAATAAATATTTAATGGATATTTTTCAGTAGTCAGCAGTCAGTGAGGAACACAGCAGTATGGGATTGACAGGCTTGAGGTGTGGGCTGGAGACACCACCCTTTTGGAGGGCCCTTAGAGTCCAAATCTACAAGTCACAGGAGGGGAGAGGAGCCCAGAGCTACATGTACAGCTGCAGGGGATCTGGGGGTTTGCACAGGGCAGTGCTCCAAATCCTATAGGTGCTCCCTGGTCTGGAGCTGACTCCAATCCTGGGCACGAGGACATCAATAACTGAGAGGAAGATTAAATCTTGCCCTAGTTACTGGATCATCTAAACTGCTGATGCAGAGGAGCCAGGTGTCCCTGCTGCAGAGCCAGCATGGAGAGCCATACCTGCAATCACGGTGATGTTCTTCATCCTCATCATCAGGTTTGCATTGTTGCTTTTAATGATGGTGATTTCCTCTTCTAAGCTTCTCCTCCAGCTTTCTTCATGTCTCATGAAAAAGTCCTTCCCAGCAGAGCTTTTCAACAAGGCCGGTGTTTGGCCAAAGAGGCTCTCCTGAATCTCTTCTATATAGGAGGCATTTTGCTCTTGAAGTTTCAGTATCTCTCCCTGCATCTTAAATACTGAGGAAACAAAAAGCCCATGCAATGAATGTTCACTGCCCGGTCTGGCTAGGAAATGGTTGTTTGGCAGAGCAGTTCCTCAGCACCTGGGGGGGACACTGGGGGATAAAGACCACCTCTGTCTGCCCCAGGGAGGTGGTTTTCATGTGCCAGTGCTTGCTGCAGCCAGGAGTGCAGCTGGGAGTGCTTTTGCAGATGCAAAGCACACACACAGGGTGGGCGAATCGTTCCCTGCAGCGGCTGCTTTGGCTGGCGGTGTGCGGAGGAGCCTCTGTGCCCCCTCAGAGGGCTCAGATCTGTGTGCTCATTCCTGCTTGCCCGTGCCCCCAGGAGCACCCAGCAAAGCTCTCTTTTGATGCCAAGCCCATGGTGAGGTTGCAGCATTACCTTTGTACATCAGCAGTCCCTGGCCGGCCGTCAGCAGCAGCAGGTAGATGCTGAGGGCTGTCCGAACACAACACGTGGATGCCTGTTTCTGGCTCCGAGGCTCTAAAAACCGAGAGATGAAGGGCAGACACTCTCCCACATTTCTCCCCTACAGCTCTGCTTGCTTGCAGCCTTTTCAGGTCCGGCCACAGCGCTTTCCAGCAGTGTGGAGCAGCAAGGTGCCTCTGCCAGCAAGGCAGGATGCCTTCCTCTGCTCCACGCTTTGCTCTGCAGTCTGCTTGGCCATCTTTTCCTCAGCTAATTTAACCAGCTCACTTCCAGCAAGACTTAATCCAGACTGTAACAGTGTGAATGTGGTGATTATCCCCTTTCTGCATCAATAAACTCCCTGTTCCCAATGCTTTTGGCTGTCCCAGGCTGCTGTTCAGAGTGCTGCTCAAAGCAATTCCCTCTCCATCCAGAGCACTGCATATGTGTGATTCCAACAGTGATGCATGTATGCATCAAAATAAATGAAAAATCAATAGTAAGCTGAAGTGCAGAACAAATTGAAACAAGTCATAAGATGTAAAATCAATCATTACCAGCAAGTATAAAAGAAATAAATGGCTTTGTTGAATTTTGGCCTTCAGGGGGAAAAAAGCAAGAAGCATTTCAGAAGCATTGGTAACTACATCAGACATTCAGTAAGTTACACTCAATAGAGGCTTTTCTCTTTTTTTCAAAGTAATGTAATCAGGAATTTAAAGTCTTAGTTTTAGAAGAGTACAGTATTTTAATTGGTTTTACAATAGAATGGCTTAGTCAGCAATGAAGCTTTTATAATCAGCTAAAAATTCATAAACTTACATTTTTTTATTGAGTCTGGTGATTTTAGTATCTTAACTATTATGCATGAAAGTCTTACTCAAGAAAATTGGACATTTTCTAAGACAGGAAAATAACTAATTTTTTTCTGATGCTCAGCATCAGCTTTTGGCTAGAAAGGGTTGTTTGACATAATTCTACTTTTAAATGGCTGTTAATTTACTAGCAAAATCACTGCAATAAGTATTTAATATGCAATATTTCATTTCTATGTGTTGTTTTAGACCAGATAAAATCCATATAATTCCACTGAATAAAAAGAAATCTTACCACTTATCTGAAAGGTTGTAGTAGCAGGTGAGACAAACCCAATCTTTTCTGAAAGACTGAAAGAGTTCATATCACTTGAATTTCCATCTTCCCCATATTTGTCTTTAAATTTCATGACAAATTTCTTCTGGTTAAGTTAAAGCCTTGTCAGATTGTGGACAATAAAGAACTGGAGGTACTTCCTCTCTACCTCCTGATTTGATATGCTCTCTGATATGCATTCCCTAACTGCTCAGCTTTTATAGACTACTGAGAAGTCTGATGTGGTAATTTGAACAGTTCCTCAAAAAATCCCGCAGCTAAGATGTTGAGCTGCTCTCATGTGCTCACTTGGAGTCCAGGGAACCCTGGGCAGGATCCTGAAAGAGCTTCAACCTGGAGTTGTTCAACATCTCTGCATTGTGGTGGAGTTAGGCAACCCCAAAACTCCAACATCCTAAGTTAGGATGGACAGGAGTGAACTTCCTCAGGTAGCCAAGAAGATTCCATGTTCAGTGTTAGCTTGGCAATCCCACTCCTGGGAGGGGAGGCTGAGGACTCTGTCACAGTGAAACACACAGTAATGTGCACCAAGGTGACACCTCAATCACTGTGTGTGACTCAAGTGCAAGGAGGCAAAGAATCAGGAGGAGTTGTAAGACAAGTGAATGATGGTGGGATGGGGAATGCTGAATCCCAAACGGGTTTGGGATGATATGAAGAAGAGACACTTGCAGCCTCCTTGACAAGGTCTCTCAAGCTCCTGCTTCCTACCTGACGAGTTCTTCACACCCATGGACATGATTCCTACCTCTTCACCATTTCTTTGCCCTCACCCTGCCAAACTCCTCCCTGGCATTTGACATTTGGACATCTCCATTTGTGCTAGGTTTGATTTTGCTTTTGCAAAGCAAAGTGACTCACCCAAGCCTGCAGGCAGGAGCCGTTGGTAGGATCTGGGCAGAGCCCTCTGCACCCACGCTGCCACCACCACCTCCTGCTCTGTCCGAGGTGCAAGGCAGTCACTGTCACACGGTTTGGTCCTGGGCTGCAGGTCTGTGTTCATCCCTGGGGCTGCTGGGTCCTCGCCGCTTTGCTCGGCCATGGAATGAGGAGTGGCAAATCTCCAGGTGAGGGTGAGCTAGAGATTCACACCCTGACAGTGCAGAGTGAAGCCCTCTGTTCTGCACCTGGTGTACAAATCTCTGAAAGCCTTAAACCATAGATATGTGGGGATTTTTGAATCCACTTCTGTGTTCTCCTTTCAAATGTGCTTATGCAGCTGTGACCTGGTTTGTCCCCAGGAGGGAGGAAGAGGAGTCCTCCATTTCTAAACATTCTGCTACACTCTGTGTAGGAATTGGGATAATTTGCTTCCTTGTGAAGGTCTCAGATAGCCCCTTGAATTAGGGAGGCTCGAGAGGTTACCACCGATCAGATGAGCCACAGTAAATGCCTGTGCATCCTCTTCCATCATGGGATCACCCCCTCACTGGAGTAAGGGCTCATATCCAGCCCATTTCTGAAGGTTCTGGTGGTTCAGCTGACCACTCTGCACAAGCCTGGAGCAGCCTACTCTTGCTGGGTGATGAGCTGGGAATGACTGAGCTTGTGCTGCCAAGTGGATGTTTATAGGGATGGATGTGATTCAGGTGCATGCAGAGAGCAGATGTACAGCAGAGATGCTTTTAATAATACTTGTAGTCAAATCCATTTTATTTCAAAGTATTAAAAATAAGCTGGCAGACATAGTTCTCAAAAGCCTGCCTAAAGAAAAAAGGTGCAATGAGATCTTTGTGCCCTCCTTCCCTGAGAAAGATGCTGAGGGATGAATTTTCACTTGATTCATCATCATGCTGTGGCCATGCTGCTCTCAGTGGCCCACTTGGCCTGGGTGTAAAAACAGGGGTAGACTCCATTGATTTTGACAGCCCTGAACTGCAGTGCTTCAGGTTTTGAAGTCAAACTCTCCACTTTTGAGGGGAAAGTCATGATCCCTCTGACTGCAGTTGCCTACCCAGCCGGTCAAACCTTTATTTCTCTTTGATGCAGCCCCTCTGTGAGCTGCCACATTCTCATTGCTCAGGTGAGCATCTGGGAGGTCATGGTGCATTTCTATCTCGATGTCAGCCTCTGCAAACACGCAGCAGATTTCCCAGTGCATGTGGTGCCAAGGGTCTGGGCCACGCCCTGGTGCCAGAGACCATGTCTCAACATGCTGGCTCAGCCTTTGTGCGTGTTCTCCCGTCCTGCTTTCTGCTGCCTTTCATTTCTCGCTACACCATCACCAACTGAAGCAATAGGTCGACTCTGATTTTGCAATCAGGAAAGAAAAAAAGAAAAGAAACTGCTGATTCAGTGCAGTGTCCCTAGGTTGATGTTTTGCTGAAGCAATGGGGTTATTTATAGAAAGATTCCAGCACATTATGGGACACGTCTGCTGGGCCATTAGCCTTATCCTTTGGGCTGTCTGTGAGAAAGCCCTGGTCCCTCTCCTCCTGCTGCTCATCCTGCCTCCCCTGACATGTTCTGCTGACACTCAAGGAAGTGCTTGTAGTCCTCCAGCTCATCCCTTTGCTTCCTACATTCATACAGAAGATGCTCCTCATGTTCTCACACTTAATGTTCACCAACATGTGAACCAAGTTTTATAAACTGACCACAGCTGCCTCAAAGTCACGGGCCTGGGGGAACTGCTGGTGGAGGGAAAAGGAAATGGCCTGGATGTGGCTGGTGCACCAAAAAGTCCCTGGCCATACCCGCTACCTTTCTCACCTTCCGTCTGTCACTGTTGTCCTCTGCAGGCATTTGCCACCACCAGGAGCTCATGGCAAAGCAAAGGGACATCAAACTCCAGCCTGACAATAGCTAAACTCATCAACAGCCTCCCAGCAGTGATTCTGACAGGGAGCTTGGGCAGACACCAGCCTCCTCAGGATAACCAGTTATCCTGAAAGAACTGAAGCTGCAGTTCTCTAAAGACTTTTTTTCCAACTGAGAAGATATCCTACCTCAGAGGTGTTTCTCTGTGAATCCACAAGATGGTAATTTTTCCAAACTTATCTATTTGATTGCAGGCTGTCTTAGGCATAAATGTGCAGCATTCAGGAGTCTGTCATTCCTCTCCAGGGAAGTGTGTGGCACAAACAGGCCCGATATTGGGTAGGTTGGTGCAGGAACCTTCACCCTTTCTGCTGCTCCCTCTAGAATGAAGTGAGGGCTGCAGCCAGGAAAGGTGACAGTCTACCCCTTACCCTAATACCTGCACCCATGTTTCTGCAGGTGGGCTTCAAAACACCAAGAAGTAATCCTGACACAGACCACATTCCTCTCCCACAGAAAAAAGTAAGTAGCTGTGGTTTCACCCGTGACATGTCCCATACATGTCCACCACAAAGCCAGCAATGACCAGAGCTGTACAATTGCCTTGTCATAGCTTTGCTAGTAGACTAGCTTGGTTCTTTGTTTTTTTTTTTCCTATATTACCTGATTTTTTCAGTCTTTTGTCTTTTTGCAATGAACAGGTTTGGTGAATTTTGACATACCGGTTCTTGTGGTGGATTTACTCCAGCCATCAGCCAAACAGCCACCCAAACTGTTGTGTCAGCCCTTTTTTACAAAGGATGGGGAGAAAATGGAAGATGAGAAGACCTGTGAGTTGATATAATGATGGTTTAATAGGGAAAGCAAAAGCTGTACTTGCAAGCAAAGCAGAAAGGGGAACTCGTTCTCTGCTTCCCATCAGCGGGCAGATAGGCAACTGCTTCCTGGGAATCAGGGCTTCAGCATGCGTGATGGCTTTTTGGGCTGACAAACACACAAACCACAAACATCTCCCCTTCCTCCTTCTTCCCCTGAACTTCTGATCTCTGATGTCATATGGTGCAGAGCATCCCTGGGGTTGATTTGGGTCACAACCCTGGCTGTGTCCCTTCCCAGTCTCTTGCCTGCTCCCAGGCTCAATGCTGTACAGGCTCTGCTCACCAATAGCCAAGACATCCATGTTAGCACCACAGGCTCAGCCCCAAATCCGAGGCACAGCACCATGCTGTGTTGGGTTGCTGTGGAGGATGACACCCCCATCCCTGTCAGACCCAGTACAGCTCTCCAGTGTGACGGTGTTTATGCTAAAATGCCTTGTTCTCCCCGAGGAAGGAGCAAGGGCTTTGATGCCCATGGACATCAGGAGGCACTGCTGAGTCCAGGGGATGCCAAGCCAGGTTGTGGGTAATCTGCCCACCAGTAGATCATGGAGTTACCAGATCTGGGATCTGCCTTGTGAATGTCCCATGGACTGCCCAGCTCAGTCCCGGTCAGCATCTGCTGAAAAAAAAGTGTATCCAGCTCTAAGGGCAAGAAATGGTGCATTAAATGGAGATTTTCCATGCAGAAGAAGGACTGAGGCCAACACACAAGTTCTAATGCCAGGGCATTAAAACAAACCTTGAGTCTGGACCAATATGGAAGCAGAGGCCTTGTTGTGAAGCCCCCAACATCCCTGCATACCCAGACCCGTGCTCGGGGGTCTGGCTGCTGCAGTAGCACCTGGGTACTTCAGGGACCCTGGAGAAGCACTTGTGCTAAAGCAATAAAACCCCCAGCACTGCCTGGCTGACATTTCTCCTTTCTAGCTTGATATGTTGCTTGGCTTTGTTGTAGAGATTGAAAACAGATTTTCTTTCCCTTCTATGAGTTATGTTAATTTGTGTTTCATCAGAACTTGCCTCTTCTCCTCCTTTCCTTTTTTTTTCCCCCCTTTAGGCTGGATCCAGCTGCACCATGAATTCAAGGAACCACCTGCAAAATATTTTAATGACTTCAACCTGCTCTTTGAGGTGAATTAATACCAGGGCAGCCTCTGCAGCGCAGTGAAATAGTCAGGCTTGACTAAGCAGGCCACCCTCAAAGCCGAAAAATATGTTCTGCAAGGCCAATGTGCCTGACAGGCAAGTTTGTTTTCAACATCTTCCTCCTCACCTCAAAGGCAGCTGTCCCTTATTCAGGTAAGAGCTGGTCCCAAGGACTGGATGAGACAGGCTAAGAAACAGGAGGGATAATGAGACAACATAAAACCAATCTCATGGAGGGTGGGTTAGATCTGCTAATGGATTGATACAAACAGCACAACTTCAGCCAAAGGGAGACATCTCCCAGGGCTTGCTCTGCATTTAGTAGCTCAGTTTTGCAGGGAGCAATCAGCTGCTCCCTAAGGCTCCTCTTTTCTGGAATGCTTTGGTTCATCACATGCTTCCACAAGGCCAAAAGGATTTTTCTAAGCACTGCTTACTGTGTAGCCACATCCCCACTTTCCTCCATTTCCTGGGCTTTTAAAATTCCAGGGTCATTTTTAATTTTCTAAACAGCTATTAACCATATCAAATTATGCTGCAGGTGCTGTTGTGGTCCTTTCTGCCCACAACCAACCCAGCCAGGCAAGAAGGTCCTTAACTTGCCCTGATGTATTTTTCAGGAAAGTCTCTGGGATTATGTGAGGCTCAGGGTCATTGTATTTTTAGATATCAAAATAGTCAGGTAGTCAGCGCATTGTTCAGAAGGACATTCTTAAAGAGGTTTATTATTGAGTATTGTCCTTGCACTGGGGCACATCCCCAATTAATTGCCTGCACATCAATGTGTTACTGTGCATTTATCTCAGGGTAAACACATTAAGGAGCTAATACTTGGGCTTCCACTAAAGGACACCACAGTATGGTGTGTCCCTGATAAGGTTTCTGGCACAAATTCCCATGTCCTGAATGCTACTGGCAAACTCTTCAGCTTGAAAATCCATTAACCTGTAACCACCCCATGCCCCTTATTCAATGAATAAGGAGAACAAACATGTGTGTGAGCAGCTTTATACACAGACTTGAAACCATCCCTGACAGCAGTCCATACAGAATTAACTCAAAGCAACTGTCCTGTAAAACATGTGTGCAGTGCTAGGCATTAAAGTTCAGACCCTGAAAATGCTCCAGACTTCCCTGCCTCAGTTTTCTGCTGTCCCTGGAGAGCAACAGCCAGCCCTGCTGTTCAAATCATCTCCCGTAATTGCTGTGGTGACACTGGGTGCTTCAGAGCCCCGAAGTAATGACTTTTCCCCTTGAATTTCCTTCCTTCATCTCCTGCCCTCTGTTCTGACGTCCCTTTGCTGTCCTCTTGTACATCTCTGGGTGCTGACACGACAGTGTAGCTCCTGTCTGCTCGGCACAGCTCCGTAAAATCCTCTATTCCCTTTCGGTGACTCTCCTGCTGGCCTGTGACAGCCACGTGTGCCTGAGCTTGCTCAATCTCCTGCTAGGAAATGATAAGCTTGGGTGTGAAACTCCCAGCATCAGCACATGGGGGGGAAAGTGACAGGAAAGGCAAAGGTGCCTTTATTGGGATCCTCATTGCCATCCTCCAGAGCACAGCACCCACGAGAAAGAAGCCACAGGCAGTTTGCAATGGCTGCATTGCTCCCCACAGATCTCACCTTCAGACCAGCAAGGGTTACTTCCCCTTAATTAGAGCAAATAACTGATTGCTGCTTCTCCACTGTGGTTTTTAGCAATGATAACTAATTCTTAATTTATTATTTTGTTTCTCCACTATTTCTCAGCCTGAAGGTGTTTGTCTCAGGAGGTGTCTCAGAGAAACAAGAAACTGGTGAAAGATGGTTGAAGAACCCGTCAGGGTGGAGCAGAGCCCCTCAATGAGGGGCTGGGAGAGGACTGAGCAGTGGATGCTGCTGGCTTGGCGTGTCAGTCCCACAGAGCTGGGAAAGGTCAGTGAAAGGCTCCATCCTGTCCAGTCCTGACACACCACCCTTGTGTCCCAACACTGGAGTGTGTGTGAAACCTTTGGACTCACCTTCTCACCTGCCAGTGGCAGGCAGGTCCTCACAGCTCCTGGTTTCTACCGTGCCTGAAAGGCAAGAGTCATTGCTGCTTCTTTCCCATGCAGAAACAAAAGCAAAGCCCTGGTTCAGTGCTCTCCTCAGTAGCAGGAGTGATTTAAGATGGTATAAAAAGAGGAAAAGAAAGAAAGAAATTTACTTTTTGTTTTCTTGCTTTCAGATGTTTTATTTCTTTTTAAGAAACTGAGTGCAAGAGTCCAAATGCCTGGAGAACTACCTGATCTTGCCAATGGCTAACTTGCCTGAGGTGTGGGCATATTTTTTCAGGGAAAAAAAGTAATTTTGTACTGACCTTCAGGCTCTCTGCCTCTTTCCATAATCAACACACACCTTCTTTTGGGAACTAGCTGGGAATTCCCTTCCTCCTGCTACACTGGCAATGACAGATCAAGCACAGCTGAATTGCTTTGATCGCTTTGATGAATAAAACTAGAATTTGCCCTACAGCCTTGACTCTTGCCTAATTCCAACCTTTCTTATTGAACTAGTTTTCTTTTTTCTTTTTTTTTCTTTTTTTTTTTTTTTCACCAAAATAACTGGAAGCAGTGGGCCTCTAGGATTCTCACATTTGAGTAAGGCTGGAGCCTTCAACACCATTAATTGAGGAGTACTGCTATTCTCACATGCCTATGAGTGATTGAGCAGAGTTTTGACAGAAACCTGACAGAAACCAGGCTCTTCTCAGTGGTTCCAAGCAAGAGGACAAGAGGCAATGGGCAGAAACTGAGGCACAGGAAGTTTCACCTGAAGATGGAGAAGCACTTAACTGTGCACTGGAACAGGTTGTTCAGACAGGGTGTGGAATCTCCCTCAGTGGAGGTATTCCAGAACCATCTGGATACAATCCTGTGCCATGTGCTCTGGAATGAATGACCCACCTTGAGCAAGGAGGCTGGACCAGATGTGCTGCTGTGGTGCCTTCCAACCTGCTCCATACTGTGATCCTGTGAAAAGGGGATTGTGTGCCACAGCCCCTGCATGTCCCCATGTGCTGCCTGGGAAAATAGGCCCATGTGGCAATGGTGGGAGGTGGCAGGGCTGGAGCAAGGCACAACCAAGTGTTGTTGAAGGCTGGTTGAATACGGGGATGGTAGTCACTGGGAAAAAAAAATAAAATAAAAAAAATGTATGGCTCCTAATAAATTCCTTCTGTTCTAACCACCAGGGAATCTGGCAGAAGGCAGAATTTAAGCTCAACCAAACACTGAAGCCACACATGTATGTGTACTTTAAAAGAAACAGGGGAGGAAAGGGAGAAATCAGTTAGGAACAGGCTTTCATTATTGGTCAAATATTTAACTCTAGCTCAATAAAATAGTAATATTGGCTTGTTGTTATTTGACTTTATTAATGAGTTGGATATCTTTAGTTCAATACAGCATTCTTGATGGCAGTGAAAAATTCTATGTAGAAGCCACTGATTTACATTCACTGTTGTGGTGAAATGAGCTGAGCTGGTGAAAATGCCCACACTACAGGTTGACTAACCTTCCCAAGGTGTGTGCAGATTTAGGGCCTCACTCAGAAGGTGTTGGTTTAAACCAGCTGCTTTTGGGATGTCTTCTGGTTTCAGGTCAGGCAGGACCAGGGAAAGTCATGAGAGGACCTTCAGTCATGGTGATGAAGAGCATTTCTGTGTGTGCTGCTGCTCAGAGGGGCAGGGGACATGGAGAACATTGGCTGGCCCTAGAGCTGTGATGGTCCCCAGAGCCTCCTCAAAGCCACCTCCTCAGTAATCTTGGGGCCACAGAAGGACAGGACTGGTACCTCAGATACCCTTGCATTTTCAGGGGGGCTCTGACTCCCCACCCACGTTCTGGGGCTGAAATCCAGGCTCATGAGCATGGGGCTTGCTGTGTTTGCCAGCATTGGACTGGGCAAAGGTGGATAAGGGAGGTCAGCCTAACCAGAGGGATGCTAAGCCGGGCAGCCTGGCTCCTGCTCCTCTCCCAGCCACATTAGAAAGGCTTTTGCAGAGACCTTGTGGCTGAGGCCTCAATACCCTCTCCTTGCCAAATTATTAGAAAGGCATGGTAAAAAATTAGGGCTATGGGTGTCAATAAAGTATGTGACAATTGCAGTGGATTTCTGGTTTTCCTAATTTCTTTAATCAAGTGGCACCAAGTGAGCAAGCTGGTAAGCATCTTTCCCTGCATAGCTGAGTGAATTAGACCAAGGTGCCACATGTTAATCATTATGGGCTTTTGTCTGCACAACATCAGTCTTGCACAGATCTCCTTATGAAATCATACCTTTCCCATTAAGTGCAGTTTGAGCTTTGAAAGGGAATTCAGATTGACTTGGCATGAGCCTTTGTACAGGGCTAAGGAAACCTGGGAGAGATGGTCCTGCTTTAGGTAATGAAAAAAAAAAATTAACCTGACTTCTCTTCTGTGGTGCACTGAAAAGTCTCTGCTTAAGGAGTGTGGATTGATGGAAAGGTCTGAGGTGGGAAGATTAAAAAAGATGTCAACATGCCAATAAATGTGTGTGCCAGAAATAAATGCATTATATGTTAGTCCATCAGAGCAAGCTAAAGAAAGGTGTTATTTTAGGGAGAGAGACAGTCTGGTAGCTCACATCATTAAGGAAAAAAAATGATCAAAGCAAAAATGGGCTCAAATTTCCAACTGTCATCTCACCTTCAGAGTTCATTCCCTCAAGCAGTCAAGGGCTGGATATTTGATGAATAAGATCCAGAGGGGATCTCAAAGCTACAGAGACACTGGGGTGTACATTTTTCTTTAACTGTCCACTGCTTTCCCTCCACAGGTCACCTGAAGCTCGGGATCAGAAGTGGCCTTTGAGGATTTGTCCCAAAACATTTCCCCAGACCAAAAAGAAGACTAGCAAAATCTTAAAGC
Organism: Parus major; assembly: GCF_001522545.3. Taxonomy (NCBI): domain Eukaryota; kingdom Metazoa; phylum Chordata; class Aves; order Passeriformes; family Paridae; genus Parus; species Parus major. The sequence continues at coordinate 28,914,620 of NC_031776.1, forward strand.
AAAACGAAAAGAAAGTGGATCAAGGTCACAGATTTCATTCTCCAGCTTGAGCACATAATAGATACAGACTAATGACAAGCAGATGGAAATTTAGGCACTGGTCTAAGTTGGCTGCCTCTTGCAATAGCAGTAGGGCTTGGTCTTAGTGCAGCATGTTTCTGGAGGAGGCAAACTGCCTGGGGAGAGAAAATCATTGCGCCCGGTCACGGAAAGCTGAGCCAAGAGAACTTTTGTTTTAGATAGTGTTTTGTCAGCCTAGCAACGTTGGTGGAGATGATATAGCTCTGCTGGCAAGGAACCCATCAATTGGTACATGCAAAGGCCTGGAGTGATGTCTCCATAGCATGGCCTTACCAGGAGGTGATTTATCATGCCAACAAACTCTTCCTTGGTGGGCTGCAGGGGGACCCTGAAGCTGGGAGTTAACCTGAGCGGCTGGAGGCAGGAGGAAGGAAAACCCACCCTGTCCTTGTCTCTCAGCTCTGACCCCTGGTACCAGCACAGGCAGTGGGGCAAGAGATGGGGTCTTTTGTCTGGTTTGTCATAGATAAAGCCCTCAGCAAGGATAAGTCCTAATGCTTTTTGGCATGTGGATAATATCCCTGGAAAGCTCTCTAGGAGTGACCCATCAAGGCACGGGGACAGCAATCAGCAGCTCATGGTCAGTGTTGTATTGTGTAGTCTCCACTCAAAGTTCAAGTTCTCCATGTACCAACAAGGGCCTTTGAGATTCATTTGTCACACAGGAAAAGAAAAATAAAAAGGAGAAATATTTTTAAAAGCCCATGTAGAGATATCTCCTGACCTAAGAAATAAAAACATCCCTGTCCTGTGGTGGTACCCCAGGCTGGCAGCAGGCTCATATTACTTAATTATGATATGTTGCCTATACCAAATAGCAGGGGACAAGCACCCTCCTTTATTCTCACAGTCTGGCGTGGCTGTGTCTGCCTTGCAGCTGTTCAGAGCATGTATATCAACACATCTCAGCATCCCAGCACAAGCAGAGGTGCTGGAGATGCAACCCTGGAAAGAGAAGCTGCAATGGGGAAGAGCTAATTTTACCCCTAACTGTGCAAAATTGTCTTCTTCCTTTCAGAGGCTGATTTCCTTCTCTTAAAATATAAGTTTGGTTATAGTTCTTTGTAAGGTGTTTCCCCTAAAAGCACCAGCTTCTCTTTTTTTCTCCACTCCAGCTCTTCCCTGTAGCCATCCTGCAGCAGTGCAGGGTGGACCAGCTGCTTCATTACCAGCAGCAGGACTCTGTGGACAGCGAGGGAAAAAATTCTGGGAAACGTCAACACCTCTGAGAAATCTGCTCTTGTGCATCCCAGGCACACAATCCTGTTCTCCTGCATTTATTTTTCCCAGTGAAAGGCTCAATTATACCTCCCATCTCTGAGGCTGAGGACAGAGCAGGAAATATCAAAATACAAAATAATATTTAAAAATACAACTATTTTTATAATATACAGAGAATTTGGGGGAGAAAAAGGGGTGTCTTGTACAGACTGCTGAATCACCAAGTGGGGCAGGGAAGAGCCCAGGAATGTGCTTCCCAAGGCTGTGGTACCCAGTCATGGTTGTGCCAGGCAGACCCAGGGAAGATGCAGGTCTGGAGCACCTGGATAAAAACCCAGCTGGGGAGCCCAGAAATGAGAGCTTGCCAGTGTTCCTCCTGGCTTTGATTAAGCTTATTGTCATTTTGGTCAACTCCCACTCCCCTTCCCTCCCTCTCTCTGTCTTTTTGCCCTGGAAGTCTGTTCAGCAGATTGTTCCCAGCTCTCAAAGATCAAATTTTAATTAAAGTCATTTAGTGGTTTTGAATGACTAATGACCTCTTATCAGGTATTGTGCTACAAATAACAGGCAAATGACCTCCCCTCCCACTCTTCATTAATGCACTTATTTTTTATACTGCCTGCCCTGCCAAGACTCTTCTTGCCTCAAAATAACATGAGAATTGAAAACTTCCTTGAAATACATTTTAGTTCAGTTCAAAGGGCACAAAGAGGTCCAGGGATGAAGATGCACTTTTACAGACCATCTTGAAAAATCTGTCTATGGAGGGACAGATTTTATAATCCAATTTTCTGCAAAGAAAAAGCAAGTCCTATTGGATTTCCAACACCAAGGTGTGTCTCATAGGAATTTCTGTCCATCATTGGATGATGAGTATCAGATGCTGAGCAGGTGAGTGGGGCTCAGGTTTGGGTATCCCTCAGTCCTCTGTGGATAATCAATAAGGCAATAGGAGAAAAAAACCCACATTTCTACTAGGTCTTCAGAAAGGACAAGGATTTAGGATGAAAACAAATAAATAAAAGTTCCATTTTGTTTATATTCCTAGTTTTCTCCTTGTTTATCTGCTAAAGGTTTTGACAGAGGACAAAAGCCTCTGTGATCACTGTCCTGAGCCCCTGAGCTCCATGTGAGGAAGAAGAAGAGCTGAGATGAGCACAGGTCATTGGTGTGGCCTTTTCTAAAGTGTTGGGATCAGAAAAATAATACTGAGAAGAAGAAGAAGAAGCCAGAAAGCACAGTTTCTTTTCCCAGTGGCAGTTCTCTTTTTGAGGTGTGGGGTGGGTGTGGCACCTGGCTGTGCTACCTCCGGGTAAGTGGCTCTGAGCTGCTTGGCAGCACTTTGCTGCTGGGAGCGAATAAATGCTGTATTCCTTCTGTGCTCCTTCACATCCACCAGAGCTGGAGAAGTCTTGTGAAGTTTTGGTGAATATCTGAGGGCTGAGCTGGGAGCACAGCACACCTCTGCCAGGCTCCCAGAGCAGCAGCTGCTCTGGAATGGTGTTCCAGATGTTTGTTCCAGATGTTTGCCTGGGGAAGTCAGTCACACAGGTTTCCAAATCTGTGGGCACATGGAGACCTCCTTACTGCAAATCTGCAGTGCTGTGATGATAAGCAGTGAAAATAAACTGGTAGGATTATTGCACAATTATTTTTTGTCTTCTTGAAGCTGTCTCATAAACACAAACCAAAACCAAAACTGGGTGAGTTCATAGCATAACTCCTCCCCTACAAATGACTCTCTCTAAACACCAGTGACAGCTTTTGGCCATAGGTAACAACTTTTTTCAAATATTTGCCTTGATGCAAAGTCTTCAGACTTGCCATTTTGTCTCCTTTCAGTCAAACTCAGACATAGGGACATGTAAAACCCAGACATTTTCCAAAGCAGACTGGCCAGAGCAGTTTCTAGTGGTGGCTTATCTCTGTCCCACTCTGAGCTGAAGGAGAGCTTAACTTGCCATTGTTTTTCACTAGTTCTTTATCTCTTTCTCAATGAAATGATCAGCCTGCTCATGTGCACACTTCAGCCATGCCACAATTTGCTCTGGGTTTATGGCTTGAAGGTGTGGCTTTTTCCTGATGCACCTCCAGCCCAGGGTAAGACACCTCAACACAGAGGATGTGTGACATCCAGGGGCTCAGATTTTACCTGCTTGAAGCCACAAAGCCAAGGTGGATCTGGCCATTTTTGACATAGGAGTATAGTGGATATTTTAGTGAAAATTGTGATTTTTTAAGCAGTTTTTGCTGCAGGGGTGGTGCTTACACTCACCCACCTGCTGGTGCTGCCTGGACACAAGGAGGAAACTCAGCAAAACCACCGTGTGCCCTCTAAACCACTAAGCACAGCTGCTTCATGATGCCTGACTTGAGGGGCTGTTTCCACTGTTCCTGACCCTGCTTTAACACTGAAATTAAATCAGTTGGTTAAGCAGAGCTGTGGGTTCATGTTTACCCACACATCTTTTCTGAGGTGTCCAAGGTTGCTGCTGAACTGAGGCTTTAGAAAAGGCTGTGCCACATGTCGTGCAAAATCCCTGTTAGCCTCACTAGGATGTGATCAATTACCCACCCACTCCTAGTCCAGCAAGAGACAGCTCTGTACAGAGATAAAACATTTCAGACAAAACCTGAGACTGCTCCTGCAGGCAAAGGGACAAGGAGCTGGGATGTTCAGAGCAGAGGAGGCTCCTGGAAATCAAAATAGGAAAGGGTTAGGGCAATGTAGGAACTAATAGAATTGAATGAAGAGGATGAGACTTCTCTAATGATGTCAGAAAATCTCCAAGAACCACATCTAGATGGGTGATGACTAGGGGAAACTCTCCCCAGACACAGAGAATCTCTCTGACAAGCTTTATCCCTGGGGATATGAAAGCAAGACCTGCAGGAGGGAAATGCTGAAAGCACAAATGCAAAAAGTATTGGTCTGGGAGGGTCTTGAGGGAATTCCTGACATAAGCTATGAGCTCTAAAAACTCAGACTCCCAGCCCTTCATGGATAACCTGTCCTAATGTGTACCTTTGCAGCCAGAAAGGATATATTTTTCTCCCAAATGCCTACTAAGAAGTTCTGTTGCTAAATGTTCAGCTCATTCCTTTTTGTTCTCCCCTTGGTAGCTATGGAGAGCAATTGACTGCTGCCCTCTTCATAAAAACCTCTTGCATATTTGAAGACTTTAATCAACATCCCACTTCTCTTTTCTAGTCAGTCACTTTGTTAATTCCAAGAAGTATCACAGCTATTGTTTGCCCATATTCCTTATGCTCGGTGCCCCATTCCCAGCTGGTGGGAAGGATCACTCTCACCCAGCCTGGGATGTTCAGGAGCCTGTGAGGTGCAGAGCAGGAAGGCAGCTGCTCAGGTGCTGTCAGCAGAACTCACAGGCACAGCCCCGAGCCTGCCACTCTTTGCTGGCACCCCTGGCAGAGGGAGTTTCAGAGCAGGAAGACTCAATGTGCAGGAGGGAAATGTCTCTGTGTTGCCCACTGACTGAACACTGCCCTGCAAGGCCAGGCTCTGCAACTTTTGAAGTTTTTAAGGAGCCATCACCCACTGCCCCTGCACAGGAATTGCTCTCACTGTGGCATCTGCCTCTGGAAAACAAGTAATACTGAGTGGGAGCACAGAGCACTGACTTTTCCAGCCCAGCTGAGTCTCTAGAGGAGGAGGCTCCCTTAATTACTTGAAATCCATCACCGTTCTTTGACGGTGGTGTCACCTTGCTCTTGCATTAAAAATAAGGCACATCAGATTTCCCCTCTCCACAGCATTGCCGTGTCTTGCAGGCTCACCCCAGCCTCGGGAGCAGCTTCAGTGCTGCCTCTCCAGGTGATAGAAAAGACTCTGGGGACCCCACGACCAAGCCACACTTGCACCAATGTTTTCTAAAACATTTAATGCCGGATTATGTAGGAGATACAATGTGGGGTAGGACGTGAAGCAAGCTCTGCAGGGCTAAGTATACTCTGCTTAGTGTACCTTACCGTACCTAATATTGGCTTTTGGCTGCTAGAAACGTCATCTCAGACAGAGATGGATGTGATTATCCCGGCCCGGAGCCGCTGCCGTTCAGCATTGCAGCATCCCCACCTTGTGGTGCGCTCCGGAGCCTCTCCCCGGGCTGCGGGGCCAGCCGGCCACCGGCTGCAGTGTCAGCTCCCCTGGAGCCCTGGCTGAGCATTCACTGCAAGAGACACAAACCTGTGCTCTGCCTCTTCCTCTAGACAGGCGCTAAAAGGTATGGTAAAAGTCCTGCATGGATGGGGAAAGGTTTTTTCGAGTTTTATTTTTTTTTTTGGGTATGTGTGTGATGTTGCTTAAATCTTTCCTTCTGGAAAGATGAAAACTTTGGTTCAGATTACCTAAATATCTACCATGAAAATTCAAAATATCATAATAGGTTTCACAGAGGTGTTACACAGTTAACCAGTACCTTGTCCTTTGCTGCTTATGCAAGGAAGGATCTCAGAGGTGATGTGGGCTTTACTGAGAGCACGTTTTGCAAGCAAAAGAAATATAGCCATTTGTGAATCCTCAGTTGGTGCTGTGGGTAGGTACTGGTCTTCAGGAAAAAAACCCCAGATATTTCTAAATCACAGTGATTACGAATTGGCTCTGTGAAATAATCCATCATCTGGAGAAAAGTGGAAGTGTTCCCTGAGAGGTGGTGCATGTCCTGTGCCTGGAAACATTCAAGGCCAAGTTGGATTGGGCTCTGAGTAACCTGATCTAGTTGAAGATGTCCTTGCTCATTGCAGGGAGGTTGGACTATGTGACCTTTAAAAGGTCCTTTCCAGCTCAACTAGTTCTGTGATTGTATGATTTCCTTTTAGGGGTAACAACTCAGAGTAAACTTGATGTTTTTGTTCAGTCTCTGAGAGCATCTGTATGAAGATAACTTGAACCTGACCTCTTCATTCCCAGGCCCAATGCTGTGAGCTCCCTGGCACGTGCCCTATGATCAAGGGGACAGAAAATGCTCAGCACCTCCTTGAAGAAGGGGAAACTGGGAAAGGTGGAAACATGGGTGGGGATGCAGCCCCCTCCTGCCCTGTGTTATGATGAAGCAACTTCAAGTCCTTTTTTCTTTGAGGAAAGGTGGCACAATATCGTATCTTGAAATAAAAAGTAAAATTCTGCACACTCTGACTATAACATATCCAGGCAGATGCCTGGTATCCCCAGGGCTGCATTTCCTACAAGTGCTCTCCAGCACTCTCCAAGCACGAGGAACAAGTTATAAAAGTATAAAGCCATGAGTGACTTTGACCAGCTCAAAGTCTCTTTTGCTCCTGCACTTCTTCCTCGTGTGCCAAGGAGTGAAGACTATTCACATCTGCTGAAGGGAGGAGCTGATGGCTGGAAGGAGCAGGAGGCCACCTCCTCCCTTCCTGCTCCCTTCCGCGGCAAAGAGATGATGATCCGCAGGGTCTCTCTTAAAAAGCTTTTCTCCAGGCTTGCTAACTTTGCAACCTGCTGATGAGTTAATGTGAAACAGAGCCCTGGAACATGCAGGGAGCGCGATGGGGTGGATAAATCACGGCCAGGCTGGCCAGGAGGGCAGTTGCTGGGCTGCGGAGTCATAAAGGCTGAGCTCGCTCCATACGCCCCAGCCGCTCGCCGGGCCGCTCCGGAGCTGCTTGACAGAGCTCTGCCTTACAAGCCCGGTCTTCAAAGCATTCCTGTCTTTACTGTCGAATGCACCAAATGTCTCCCACAGCTGTTTAGTTGGTTTGTGAGCCTTGTTAAGTGCCGGGTTTATCATAGCTTTCCCAAGGAATGCGCGCTCCCAACAAGTAGCTGAAAGATATTATCTGGTTCAGCCAGCTGAGGAGCTCAGGCTCCTTGGAGACTGGCTGAGAGTGTACAACTAATTTCTTTACTGGACAGTTGATATGTTTAATTGAACTTGGGTGTTCTTTGGTCTGTTCTGCTGAGAAGAGAGGTTTGGGGAGAGGATCATGGTATCATCACCCTCATAGCACCAAGTATTGCTTGGGAAGCTATTCAGGTAGTCATAGCTTTTCAAACATGTAGCCTTTAATCAGTATGTTTATATTTATACTACCATAAAGAAATAGCCACCACCTAAGTTTTGTCCACCTGCAGCTGGCAGAGCCTCTGCCCAGACTGACCTAATATTACCTGCACCTTGCATCCTCTTGATAGTATAGCCTAGAAAAATATTCCTGCAGTGGCCAAGGCTGCACCCATAGCAGGATTTGTTTTCCCATCAGAGCAGTATCCAGCCATGCCCATCCTTGCAGGCCAAGGCAAAGGGTCTGCAGCCCACTCTGGGATTTGTACCCTGGCACGCTTCCCTGTGGATTAAACCTTGCCCAAGCTACCGGATATTAAAGTTCCCTCAACAGCATTAAGCAACTCTAAGCTTTCTTTGAAGTTCACTTTAAACATCTCTCAAAGCCACCATGGGTAATGTGAAGGTGAGGTGTATAATGGTCACAATAACCTTATAAAGCACACAGAGAGACAGACAAAGTACTTGAGTTCTGTGGAGCACCAAGCCACTGAGTAAATGGGCTTAAGGGCCTGCCTCTCTCATTTGCTTGTTCAGCTGATTGATGTGACCATAAGCTCCCTGTCTGCAAGCTCTCTGGGCTCTTCATAAGCTAGTTTTGTCCATGACATATAGTTAATGTTATTAATTATTGTCTCTCTCCTCTCCGTGGAGAACAGTGTTCTCTGAGCCTCTTCTGTCATTGGTGGCACATTGAGCAGAATCAGAGGAAAGCAGGGAAGCCAAATATTAGGGAGAAACATGCAAAAATGGGGTTTCCCATACTTTTTCAACTGATAGGAGGAGGTACAGGAAAGGGCTGCATGCCCTTGGATGGAAGATACAGGACAGAAACTAAGCAGTGATTTAAAATCCTTCACTGGAGGATGATAAAATTACAGTATGTAATGAAGACATGGGAAAGTAACAACTACAAACTAGGAAATCCTACAAAACAGCTCATGAGACAATAAATAACTCTGAAAGTGATGATGCAAAGTTCAGATTGTACAGCACACTGCCATTTGCAGTTTCATGTTTCTAACGTGAAATTCAGATTCAGAGACATAGATTGGCACAAACTACATAAACTGAAGCAAATTTTTGTAAGATAGCCTGAAGAACTGAATGGCAATCCAAACTAAGACCATACTGAGCTCCAGCTGAAAGGAGAGAGTGTGGGAGCCCAAGGGGCAGGGACACATACTTGATTTTCAGCAAAATGAAAAGAAAGAAAATGTTTTAAACATGTAGATATTGCAAAATATATTCTCTGATCATGCTTTTTTTCATTACTCCTTGATGTGAGTGTTGGTGGATGGCAAAGAGCCACCAGTTCAGGGAAGATGCTGTTTTGGTGGCAGTGTAGGGCTGGACATTGCCCCCAGCCAGACCTTGTGCCCAGCCCTGCCAACCCAGATCTTCCTAAAAGAGTGGTTGTGGAACTGGAGTCACTATTATTTGCCCTGGGATGGCATCATAGTCACCAAAAATTTCTTGCAGGGTTAAAATTAATCTTTTCTCCTAGTTAATTGAGTTTTAAGTCACAGCATGGATCACCTTAAATGAAAGAGGATTGTTGCTAGGAATTTTTTTAATGTATGGATCAAAATGAGAGGAATTGAACTGGTTTTGATAATTATTGCACTTTTCACATTATCCAAAAGTTTTCTAGAGTTACAGAAATATTTAGCCATCCTTTCAATGGTCCTAGCAAGAAATTTTCTTGACATTAAAAGGGAACTACATTCACTGAGTCCGCTCTGCTGGTCATATCCCACACGGATCCTGTCTCTGAAACCCATGGATCAAATTCTCCCTTGGCATAAGAATTACAGAAAGAATCACTTTGATTTGATGAGTCTATAGTTTACCCAGCATCAGAGTGGGCTGATGGTTTCATTTCAGCAAGCCAAGATTATTTTGGATATCTACTAAAATGGACTGACTGGTATTCCTGCTCCCATGTATATACACACATACCAGACAATAATCTCCTTAGCAACCCACAGATGAATTCCTTAGCTTATGAATCTGCCAGAAAACACATAATTTTCCCCATCAAGGAATGTTGCTTGGCACATCTTTAATATATCACTTACACAGCCCTCAATCAACCTAAATGATTCATCTAGCAACATGTCTTAGGCGATGCTTTACATGATTGAATGGTTTATCCTCACTGAAAAAGCACACACCATTCAGTCCCACGTATCAGCCATAAAAGTTATTAATAACCAGGAATTACATAGATAAGAGTCATGAGGCAGGCTTTAGCCTGGGTGACAGCAGCTGGCCCACTTTGAGTTCCATCAGTAAAAATCAGCCAGAATTTGCACCCTCTGGGAAGAGATCAGAGGCTTGGACTCTCAACACCAACCCATGCATCATATTTTATGTTGTGTTTTACAGTTTATCAGCCTTCAGGTTAAGATTTATTAATGTTGCCTTGCTGTTTAGTAGTTATAACTCATGACATGCTTGGTGCTTAGCAGTGTCTGTGACAGAGGGGCTGGTTCTTGCTGTGGACATTGTGCTGAACTACAAACCCACACAGGAAAACCACCTCAAACAGCAAGGCAGGGACAGCAGCTCTCTCTGTCCTCTTCATCAGATGCCTTACATCTGTAAGAGGCCAGGAGACATTATCATATCTGGTGTGGACCTGCTCACAGCCATGGGTGAAGGGATCTGTGTCCTGGCCTCTCGCTGGTGTCAGACACTGTGCTATGGGCTTGGCCACCTCTTGGATGGAGACACTGATGATTAGCTCAAGGACAGAGCACAGCAAGCTGTCTGAGTCAGCACAGCCAACACATTGTCCTGGGCACTTGGGAAGTCATTTTTCATCTGTGGTGTCTTCTCTCCTCCAGGGCTGGATGAATTACACAAGGTTCCTTGGACACCAGACAGGCGAAGCGGGGTTAGAGCACCATGTGATCTCAGCTACAGTTCCCAGCCCAGAGTCCTGATGTTGTGCACAGACGTGGTAACTTGGCTCCTTTCCTGCTTGAAAACATTTGTTTGGATGTTCTGAGACTTTCTCAACACTGTGGCCCCCCGCCATAGGGTGTTACATGGCTTTAGATAAGAAATCTCCATAAAACTGTAAGCAATGTGTCTTCTGCAGTAAATCTTTCTTCTTAGTCAAGAGTGAAGCAGTCACATTATGTTTCCTTATTTTGCAGTCCACCTGTTGCAAGGAAAGTGCCAAGAAAATTATACACCAGTGGGAAAGTATAGATTGCATAGATGGCTTGGACCCAGCAAGAGTCAGTGTGACTATGGGATACACATTTGAAATCACCCTCTTCTATGAAGCTTTCTTTGTGCAGTAGGAAGGGAATCCCTGGCTGGGTGGAGACGAGCAATCTGCTGGCTCAGACACCATAGCTGTAGCTGCTATCTCCCCACGGAAAGGGAGGAGGATTAACTGGGTGTTGGACAGACAGATCCTGTGTGGTGTGGCACCACAACAATCCTCGTGTGCCGGAGGCGTGAGGAACAGCCCTCATCTCCTTGTCTGAACCTGGCTGCTCCCTCCTGTGCTCTGTGGCCATGAGTGAGGAGCTGGCTGGCAGCACTGCATGTGCTCAGGGATGCAGGGCTGCCCATGCTTGCTGGAACAAGCCAGCCTGGCAGACAAAATGATGGGCTTGTTGTCTAAACAAGAGGTTTACAAGAAGGGATGTGCTGACACTGAGTAGTTTAAATGACCTGTCTTTATCCTCTGAATAATTACTGCTAATTCATTACTTTTGAAAATATTTTAAAAGCCCAACAGTTCTTGTTCCCTGCAGTCTGGGAGGACTGTGCTATCACATCACCGTCTATGCAGTCAGAATGTGGATGGATGGGACCTACACAGTCATGGGATTTAATCTTCCTATTTGATTCCTACCATCCCTTTTCTGAAAAAGATCATCTTTCACACCCCAGGGTTCATCTCTCCTATTTCAGCTGAGAAACTGCTCCTGGAAATCTTTGCTGCAAGGGCTGGAGAGGGCCCTTCTGCTTTCAGTACACAGGGATTCAAACCATCCCCCAGCTTCTGCCATGTGCCAACACTGTCCTCCCCCTGCTCCTCACAAAAGTGCTTTTGCTTTATAGCTCTCTTTGTAGCATTGCCATCAAATGAAATAACGAAAAAAGAAACCCCAAAACTGAGCAACCAAAACCCTGGGCTTCATTAGCTGCTGAGGTACCAGTTTTGGGTGCTGCCCTGGGAGCAAACACTGATCTCCTCTGGCAGCACCAGTCTGGGAGGGCTCTCACATCAATGGCACCTCTGCAGAGATCTTCTTCCTGCAACTCTGGTGCTTACACCCATAACCTAACATGAGCTTTATGTGAAAGACAGTCACACAATGTTGAAAATACACATAAAAAAACCCAAATCCAAAACCTCACTCAGGGTGCAAACAGCAAGCAGCCTGGGAAGCGGGTTTCAGCTGTCCAACCCTGCAGGAGGAGCAGCGTGCTGGGATGTGGAGCAACTCAGCTGTGATAGCTGGTGAGAGCCACAAGATGTCTCTGGAAACCAGCATTTGGACAAAAAAAAGGCATTAATAACCCCAGAAAAGGGGCTGGGCTGTTTCCATCTGCGGTGAGCCCTGAGCTCTGGGATATGTGCAGCTCTGAGCCTGTACTGGGAGCAGCAGGGACAGCCTCGCTCCCCGAAGGTCCCTCTCCACAACAGTTTACTCCAGGTGAGAATTTGGCCCATGAAGTTGCACACATGGCACTTCCTTAATGCATGGATGAGAACTGTGGATCTGTAAATCACTGTTGGATTGAAAGCTGTATTGACTTCTGAAGCCAAGGGACAAACAGCAGTGAGTGCACATTGGGAACCAGATGAAAGAATTATCACAGGGCAGCAGAAAGCAGTAAAAATGGGGGGCAGTCCTGTCTGGGAGCCCTTCTGCCACGTGTTTTCTTGCACACCTCATGCTGCTCTGTGTCTGCACAGCTCTGGATCCCCTGCAGCAGAGCTGCAGCTGATGGGATCTCATCACTGGCTCTCTCAGCCCAGAGCAGCAATCCCTTTCTCCCTCAGGGTCCTGCTTCTGCTGCAGGTCACTCCCCAGAGAGCTAAAGGAGATACTTTCAGCTTCTGAGATGTTTCCTCTAGGAAGCATTGGCCTGGGTTTATAACCTCCAAACTTGCCAACTCCTGTGGGGTTTCACTACCTGCACCGTCACCCCCAAGGATTGATGAGCACAGAAAAAATCCCACTGCAGCACACCCACAGACAGACACGATGGGAATGAACTCTCTGTCTCTGACACAGGGAAATGTCCTGTTGAACGTGACTCAGAGCTCTGCAGAATGCCTGCAGGTTCTGATCCTGCATCCATGTCAGTCACTTAGGGAACTCCTCTCCCTTTCACCAGCTCCTCTTGGCTTCCGAGTAAGCAACTATAGAATTGCAGGGTGGAAAAGGCCCATATAAGTGTAAAGTTGTTATTAAGAAATAGGCAAAGCACAGTAACTGGTGACTCACAAAGTTTAATGTGAGAAAACAAAGCTATCCTTCAATGGACCACATAGAGAGACAGCAATTATTGTTAATAGGAAAACCTCTTTAACATCCTACTAAAAATGTGTGGCAAATAAAATCCATTGCCCACCAGGCTCAGTGATTATAAGTATCATTTATTTTAGGATTTGTTTTCCCTCTTACAAATCATAAGACAGTCATTTAAACTAATAATAAGCGAGTTATGGGGATAATGGGATTTTTAATGAGCTGTTTCTGGTTGGGGGTTGCCTTTACAGAAACTCATCCAGTGCACTGTAAATGCCAGTATTTAGCATTGAGGGATGTGGTGAAAAGTCCATTAGTTTAAATCTGCTTTAACTGGAGGACCAAACTTTGTTCTTGCAGTGTGTTTAGAAAAACTCCCCCAGGACTATCATTATATCACTTTACTCGAGGCACATACATTTGGGTAGAGCACAATGAGAAAAAAAAAAAGATGTAGTCAATATCTCTGGCATGATTAGATGCAGAAGAAAAATAAAATTTAAAGATGATGCTGACCAAGTCTTCCCCTTCATTTTACAGAATGGGAGCTTGGAGTTGTCCTGATAAATACTACACGTGTAGTGTTTAGACAATGTGAAGCTGTTATTGTGGAAGATCACTAAGATTTAATGGGACATTTCTTGATGACATTTAGCTTGACTTCTGCCTCCTGGTTTGTCTGAGATGCCTGCTTTTTTTGGTCAGAAACTACCAATTTCCCTCCAAAGCATGCTGTAACTCAGAAGCAGAAGACCTGCTCCTGAATTGCTACCCATGCAAAAAAATGCTTGCCCCAGAGGACCAAAATCCCACAGCACATTTAATTTCCTGCATTAAAAAAAAGCTGTGGTCCTTCATTTGAGATCTGTGTCTCCCATGATGTCTGGGCTGAGGCCTCAGGCGACTGAAGGATGTTGTGTATCCAGCTAAAAGAACCCACCCCAACCCGCAGCCACCCTTCCCACAGCCACGGCTTTGTGCAAAATGACAGAGAGGGTAAAACGGCGAATGCGAAATCTCCTGAGTGAAAAGGAATTAGTAAAACCCCATATTCATGAAATATTGAGAGCTAATTATATGTGCATCGGAAACCTCTGGGGGAAGGGAGATGGAGGCCTTTCATTAGACGGTAACTGGAACTTTTTCATCATTTGTCTAGCTCAGGAATGTAAGGCTGCTGTCTGGAGAGGGATGTGGGATTTGGCTGCAGGGCTGGGTGTGCAGGTGAAGTGCCATGCTAGCGAGTATTTCTATTGTACTCTGGCACATCTTGGAAAAGGGTCTTAGCTGTAGCAGGTCGGTAGGGCTGGGTGCTCCAACATCTCCGTGCTCCCACACGGTCTCTTCACTCAGATGCACCGTGAGGAATCGCTCCCAAATAATTTTTTGCCTTCCTCTCACACAGCCCCCAAACGGGTCCAAAGTCCCATCCCTCACTTGAAACCTGGTCACAGTTTTTTCTAAAGGGTGGAAAGCCCAGTCTACACCAGGCTGTGTCCAGAAAGCTCAGTTTCCTTGTTTTTGTCTTGCTCTCTGCTTTTTCAACCGAAACGAATGGCTGGTTATTGCCCCTGCACCATCGACCAAATTCAAGCCCAAGATCAGAGCCGGTGAAGACGAGGGCAGGTTTTTGTGGCGGAGCCAGAGAGAGGTTCTCAGAGGCAATCTGCCCGCAGTGAAGTGCAAAAGTGGGGAAATCTCTCTCGAAGTTTAGCCGCGACTCTAGCGACAAGGATGCTCGGGGAAACCCATCCCAGATCTCTGCCTTTTGGCCCCATCTCCCTGCTGCCAAACCCCCCTGGCCGCACCCGCGGCTCTTCTCCTGCAGGTGAATTTATTTTCCCCTCGTGATGTCCTGGTGATCTCGGCCGGGAGGGACGCGTGTCCCTGGCCACGCCGGGCAGCAGCCTCCCTCCCGGAGAGTGCCGGGGCGAGCCGCCTCCCGCCACGGCTCCTCCAGCAGCCGCTGCTCCGGGCCCCACCGAGCCCCGCACCCTCCGATCCCCCGCACCCGCCGAGCCCCCGCATCCTCCGATCCCCCGCACCCGCCGATCTCCCGCACCCGCGGTGCTGCTCGCGTTGCTCCCGCGGCGGCGGCGGCGCGCCCCGGCCCTCGGCACATAAATCAGCATTAAACCCATTCCCCCCTCTGATCCCCGGTGCCACCATCTATTACTCCCCCAGTGCGTTTTCTATCACCTTTCGTTAAAATTACACAGCCGGAAACTTAATTTACCCCGAGCTTTAAAGACAAATAAACCCCGCAGGCCGGTGGCCCAGCGATATGCCTGTTTACTCGCGCGATCCGTAGATTATTATGAATTGTGGTGATTTTCAAACTGCTGGTGGTTTAAATGCCTTCTCGGCTACTCTTCCCGGCTGGGAAAAAAAAAAAATTCCACCCACTCTTCCTGAGCAAGGGCCAAGGAGCAGGAGACCATCTCACTTGCGCTGGGCTTTATTTACTTTTGCTGTTATTGTTATTATTATTATTATTATTGAAATTTGGAACGAGAGAGGTTTTCAATTGCTGAAATAATTGCTTGGGAGAAAGGTTGCTTAATCTGTTCATACATTATTGACTCGGGCTCCAATATTTGGCTTGCTGCTTTTTATCTCAAGAAGATCACGTACGAGAGTCTTTTGCATAACAATTTTTAAAGAGGACACATCCTTATATCAAAAGTGGACGTGACTTGAATTTTGCCGGCGTTTGTCCCTAAAATGACCCAATTCCGGTTACTGCCACTGGGCAGCAGTAACATTGCATCATTTCTCCAGGCAATAGACTTATTTTGCTTTACTCTCTGCCCCTGTCCCTGTCCCCCACCCCCAAGCCAACACGTACTTTTAAAGCTGATTATTTTGTCTTGCTGCATTTTAGCACTACACACACAGTTTTTCTCTCCCTGGGAACGGATGAGCAGAGAGGAGCAAGCCCAGCTCGTAGGAGCCACACGGATAATTAAAGCCGAAAGTTCCCAGGCAAGGCAGAAATAGTGCCTTCAACGAAATTTTGCTGTGAGCCGCCGCAGAGAGAGCCCAGCGCCGGTGTCAGCGCCTCCAACCACCTCCTCGAACATCATTTCCCCGATGAGGATCAAAAGAACCCCCCTCTCCCCTGCTTTTTCCAATAGGAATGGTGCTGCTTCCCAGCCACACTGGTCAAGTTAGTTCCGGAACAAAGGATGACAAAAACACAAAGGATTCTCTTCCCCCCCACCTCCCCTTTCTCCCCCTCTCGACTTCCCCGGTGCCTGCACACCGGCCCGGGGCAGGCCGGACCCTCCCTCCCGGTGTCGCCTCCCGGCTCCAGGGCCCGTCTCGCAGCCACGGCCCGGCCGTGGGGGTGTGAAGTGACAGAAGGGGGAGCGAAATATTATAGAGAGGGGCATGGGGCTCGGTTCCTCTCCAAAGCACTGACAGGGAGAGAGCCCTGAGCTGCCAGCCCACCGGAAGGGGAGAATTGGTGACATTCATGTCCCCCGACACCAGTGCTGTCGTTCGGACCTGGGGTTAAAAAAACCCTAAGAAACGCCAGACCTTTGCAGGAGAACCCCAGCCATCGCTGCGGGCAGGCGCTTGGGGAGGTGTGTGCACCTGAGAGCGGAGGAGGGATCCCATGAAGGACCATTCCTCCAAGCCAAGAGTTGAGCAAACTTTCCACGGCGCCGGACCCTTAGCTCCGGGCAGGGGATGGGTGCGGGGGTGGCAGGAGGAGCCCCTCGAGGCGGCTCTCGGGCAGAAGGAGAGCCCGGGGAGTAGTGGTGGAGAGAGGTCGTGCCCGTGTGCAACCTCTGAGCTAAGAGCTAGAGCGATTTGCACAGGCGTGTGTGCGAGGCGATATTTCCCCGCACACCCGCTGCACCCGCGTTCAGCTGCACAAACGCACCCGCAAACCCTCGGAGGCAAATAGAAGCGCAGAGGGTGCAGAAGGGCTGAGAGACACGGCGTGGAGCTGGATGCAGACAGCCCCTGCCCCTACAGCCATGGCACGGCAGCGGCTGGGCGGCGTGGGCGCCAGTCCCGCGTGTGCCCCTTTGTCACCCAAATATCCCGAATTCCATGAAGGGAAAAGCTTTACTGCCACAAAGAGGCAGCCCTGCACCCGCTAGACCTGGGAAAAGTCTCGGGCGTCTCGTTCCCCACACGGGGCTCCGGCACCCTGGCCGGGCAGGGAGCCCCCCTTACCCGGGACACCCCCTCCGGCCGCCAGAGCCCCGCGGAGCCGCCCCGGCCCCGGCCCCGCCGCCTCCCACGGGATCGGGCGGCCAAAGTTTTCAGTCTCTTCCCTGGGCTCCACGGCTCCCGGAGCCGAGAGGGAAGCTGGGCGAGACATAGGTGGGAAGAGCTGGAGGAAATTGAAAACATATTTTAAAGTGTAAACGGGTCCGAGTCAGCCCGACCGGGTGTGCCGGTGAGTAAGAGCACGGCGGGACCGACACCGGCACCGGCACCAGCACCGGCCCGGCAGAGGCGGGTTCGGACCCCAAACCCTCCGCAGAACTTTCAGCCCCTATTGGTAACGTCTTTAGAGAAGGGACAGGGGTATCTGTCCCGAAGTGGAGTAAAGCAGCGCTCAGAAACATCCAGTTAAGTCTGTAACTTAAAGCAGACTGTGAGGGAGCAGCCGGGGCCGGAGGCAGCCGCCGGAGCTGCTGGCCGGGAGAGAGGATGCGGCTACCCTGCTCGGAGCGTGCCCCGGCCAGCCAGGAGGAACATCTCCGGGAGCTGGGACCTTTTAAAACAGACGATCCAGGTGACTTGTGCTGCTCGCACCGAGGTAGGGTGGGCTGCAGATGTGGGTGGGAGGCGGGAGGGGGCTTGGGAAACAAATGGGAAGGGGTTTACAAGCAGGCCACTGGAAAGCAGCGAGCTTTTCTTTTCTTT